>NW_027488789.1:300000-386391 GCF_050948215.1 Halictus rubicundus
CTATCCTATCCTATCCTCTATCCTATCCTATCCTCTATCCTATCCAATCCTCTATCCTATCCTCTATCGTCTCCCATCCTCTATCCTATCCTCTAGCCTATCCTATTCTCTATCCTATCCTCTATCCTATCCTATCCTCTATCCTATCCTATCCTCTATCCTATCCAATCCACTATCCTATCCTATCCTGTATCCTATCCAATCCCCTATCCTATGCTCTATCCGATCCTATCCTCTATAATATCGTATCCTCCATCCTATCCTATGCTCTATCCTATCCTATCCTCTATCCTATCCTATCCTCCATCCTATCCTATCCTCTATCCTATACTATTTTCTAACCTATCCTATCCTCTATCCTATCCTATCCTCTATCCTATCCAATCCTCTATCCTATCCGATCCTCTATCCTATCCTATCCTCTATAATATCGTTTCCTCTATCATATCCTATCCTCTTTCCTATAATATTATCTATCCTATTATATTATCTATCCTATCCTCTTCTCTATCGTATCCTATCCTCTATCCTATCCTATCCACTATCCTATCCTATCCTCTATCCGATCCAATCCTCTATCCTATCCTATCCTCCATAATATCGTATCCTCTATCCTATCCTATCCACTATCCTATCCTACCCTCAATCCTATCCTATCCTATCCTCTATCCTATCCTATCCTCTCTTCTACACTATCTTGTATCCTATCCTATTCCCTATCCGATCCTATCCTCTATCCTAGCCTATCATCTATACTATCCTATCCTCTATCCTATCCTATCCTCTATCCTATCCTATCCTCTATCCTATCCTATTGTATATCCCATCGTATCCTCAATCCTATCATATCCTCCATCCTATCCTATTCTCTATCCTATCCTATCCTCTATCCTGTCCTATCCTCTATCCTATCCTCCATCCTATCCTATCCTCTATCCTATAATATCATCTATCCTATCCTCTTCCCTATCCTATCCTATCCTCTGTAATATCGTATCCTGTATCCTATCCCGTACTCTTTCCTATCCTATCCTCAATCCTATCCTATCCTCTATCCTATCGTATCTTCTATCCTATCCAATCCTCTATCCTTTCCGATCCTCTATCCTATCGTATCCTCTATAATATCGTATCCTCTATCATATCCTATCCTCTTTCCTATAATATCATTTATCCTATCCTATTCCCTATCCTATCATATCCTCTATCCTATCCTATCCGCTATCCTATCCTATCCTCTATCCTATCCAATCCTCTATCCTATTATCAATCCTATTCTGTATCCAATCCTATCCTATTTCGCCTCCTATCCCTTATCCTATCCAATCCCCTATCCTATCCTCTATCCTATCCTTTCCCCTATCCTATCCTTTCCTCTATCCTAACCTATCCTCTAGAAGATCGTATCCTCTATCGTATCCAATCCTCTATCCTATCCGAGCCTCTAACCTATCCTATTCTCCATCCTGTCCTATCCTCTATCCCATCCTCTATAATATCGTATCCTCTATCCTATCATATCCTCTATCCTATCCTGTATTCTTTATCCTATCCTATCCTCTATCGTATCCTATCCTCTATCCTAATCTATCCTCTATCCTATCCTATCCTATTTCCTATCCTATCCTCTATCCTATCCTCTATCCTATCGTATCCTCTATCCTATCCCATACTCTACCCTATCCTATAATCTATCCTATCATATCCTCTATCCTATCCTATCCACTATCCTATAATATCCTCTATCCTATCCTATACTCTACCCTATCCTATCCTGTATAATATCTTAACCTCTATCCTATACTATCCTCTATCCCATCATATCATCTCTCCTATGCTATCCTCTACCCTATCCTATCCTCTGTCCTACCCTATCCTGTATCCTATCATCTATCCTATCATATCCTCTATCCTATTCTATACTCTATCCTATCCTTTACGCTATCCTATCCTATCCTCTCGTCTATCCTATCCAATCCCCTATCCTATCCTCTATCCAATCCTATCCTCTATACTATCCTATCCTCAACCCTATCCTATCCTCAATTCGATCCTATCCTCTATCCTATCCTAACCACTATCTTATAATATCATCTACCCTATGCTATTCTCTATCCTATCCCATCCTCTGCCCTATCAAATACTCTATCCTATCATATCCTCTATCCTATCCTATTCACTATCCTATAATACCCTCTATCCTATCCTTTCCTCTATCCTATCCTATCCTCTATCCTATCATCTCCTCTATCCTATCCTATCCTCTATCCTATGCTATTCTCTATCCTATCCTATCCTCTTTCCTATACTATTCTCTATCCAATCCTATCCTCTATCCTATCCTATCCTCTATCGTATCCTGTCCTCTATCCTATCCAATCCTTTATCCTATCCTCTATGCTATCCTATCCTCTATCCTATCCTCTATCCTATAATATCCTCTATCCTATCCAATCCTCTATCCTATCCTCTATCCTATTCTCTATCCAATCCTATCCTCTTTCGTCTCCTATCCTCTATCCTATCCAATCCCCTGCCCTATCCTCTATCCAATCCTTTCCACTATCCTATCCTTTCCTCTATCCTATCCTATCCTCTATAAGATCGTATCCTCTATCCTATCCTATCCTCTATCCTATCCTATCCTCTATCCTATCCCATTCTCTATCCTATCCAATCCCCTATCCTATCCTCTATCCTATCCTATCCTCTATCCTATCCAATCCCCTATTATATTCTCTATCCTATCCACTACTCGATCCTATTCTATCCTCTATCCTATCCTATCCTCTATCCTATCCTATCCTCTATCCTATCGTATCGTCTTTCCTATCCTATTCTCTATCCTATCGTATCCACTTCCCTATAATACCATCTATCCTATCCTATTCTCTATCGTCTCCTAGCCTGTATCCTATCCAATCCTCTATCCTATCCTCTATCCTATCCTCTATGCTATCCTATCCTCTACCCTCTCCTATCCTCTATCCTATCCTATCCTCTATCCTACCGTTTCCGCTATGCTATCCTATCCTGTATAATATCGTATCCTCTGTCCTGTCCTTCCTCTATCCTACAATATCATCTATCCTATCATATTCTCTATCCTATCCTATCGTATCCTCTATCGTATCGTATCCTCAATCCTATCCTATCCTCTATCCTATCCAATCCCCTATCCTATCCTCTATCCTATCCTATCCTCTATCCTATCCTATCCTCTATCCTATCCTATCCTCTATCCTATCCTATCCTCTATCCTATCCCATCCTATCCTCTATCCTATCCTATCCTCTAACTTATCCTATCCTCCATCCTATCTTATCCTCTATCCTATTCAATACTCTATCCTATCCTTCCCGCCATCCTATCCTATCCTGTCCTCTATCGAATCCTATCCTCTATCCTATCCATTCCGCTATCCTATCCCAGCCTGTATAATATCGTATCCTCTGTCCTATCCTTTCTCTATCCTATAATATCATGTATCCTATCCTATCCTATCCTGTATCCTATCCAATCCTATATCCTATACTCTATCCTATCCTATTCTCTATCTTATCCTATCCTCTATCGTATCCTATCCTCTATCCTATCCTATCCTCTATCCTATTCTATCCTCTATCCTATCCTATCCTCTATCCTATCCTATCCTCTATCCTATCCACTATCGTCTCCTATCCTCTATCCTATCCTCTAGCCTATCCTATACTCTATCCTATCCTGTTCTCTATCCTATAATATAATCTATCCTATCCTATTCTCTAACCTATCCTATCCTATCCTCTACAGTCTCCTATCCTGTATCCGATCCAATCCCCTATCGTATCCTCTATCCTATCCTATTCTCTATCCTATCCTCTATCCTATCCTATACTCTATCCTATCCTTTCCGCTATCCTATCTTATCCTCTATCCTATCCTATCCTCTTTCCTATAATATCATCTATCCTATCCTATCCTCTATCGTATCCAATCCCCAATCCTATCCTCTATCCTATCCTATCCTCTATCGTCTCCTATCCTGTATCCTATCCAATCCTCTATCCTATCCTCTATCCTATCCTCTATGCTATCCTATCCTCTACCCTCTCCTATCCTCTATCCTATCCTATCCTCTATCCTACCGTTTCCGCTATGCTATCCTATCCTGTATAATATCGTATCCTCTGTCCTATCCTTCCTCTATCCTACAATATCATCTATCCTATCCTATTCTCTATCCTATCCTATCGTATCCTCTATCGTATCGTATCCTCAATCCTATCCTATCCTCTATCCTATCCAATCCCCTATCCTATCCTCTATCCTATCCTATCCTCTATCCTATCCTATCCTCTAACCTATCCTATCCTCTATCCTATCCTATCCTCTATCCTATCCCATCCTATTCCCTATCCGATCCTATCCTCTATCCTAGCCTATCATCTATACTATCCTATCCTCTATCCTATCCTATACCCTATGCTATCCTATCCTCTATCCTATCCTATCCTCTATCCTATCCAATGCCCTATCCTATTCTCTATCCGATCCTATCCTCTATCCTATCCTATCCTCTATCCTTTTCTATCCTCTATCCTATCCTACCCTCTATCCTTTTCTATCCTCTATCCTATCCTATCCTTTATCGTCTCCTGTCCTCTATCCTTTTCTATCCTCTATCCTATCCTATCCTCTATCCTTTTCTATCCTCTATCCTATCCTATCCTTTATCGTCTCCTGTCCTCTATCCTATCCAATCCCCGATCCTATCCTCTATCCTAACCTTTCCGCTATGCTATCCTATCCTCTATAATATCGTATCCTCTGTCCTATCCTTCCTCTATCCTACAATATCATCTATCCTATCCTATTCTCTATCCTATCCTATCGTATCCTCTATCGTATCGTATCCTAAATCCTATCCTATCCTCTATCCTATCCAATCCCCTATCCTATCCTCTATCCTATCCTATTCTCTATCCTATCCTATCCTCTATCGTATCCTATCCTCTATCCTATCCTATCCTCTATCCTATTCTATCCTCTATCCTAGCCTATTCTCTATCCTATCCTATCCTATCCTCTATCCTATCCTATCCTCTATCGTATCCTATCCTCTATCCTATCCTATCCTCTATCCTATTCTATCCTATATCCTATCCTATCCTCTATCTAATCCTATCCTCTATCCTATCCAATCCCCTATCCTATACTCTATCATATCCTATCATCTATCCTATCATATCCTCTATCCTATTCTATACTCTATCCTATCCTTTCCGCTATCCTATCCTATCCTCTATCCTATCCTATCCTCTATAATATCGTTTCCTCTGTCCTATCCTGTCCTCTATCCTATCCTATCCTCTATCCTATTCTATCCTCTATCCTATCCTATCCTCTATCGTCTCCTGTCCTCTATCCTATCCAATCCCCGATCCTATCCTCTATCCTTCCCTTTCCGCTAGGCTATCCTATCCTCTATAACATCGTATCCTCTGTCCTATCCTTCCTCTATCCTACAATATCATCTATCCTATCCTATTCTCTATCCTATCCTATCCTATTCTCTATCGTATCCTATCCTCTATCCTATCCAATCCGATATCCTATTCTCTATCCTATCCTATCCTCTATCCTATCCAATCCGATATCCTATTCTCTATCCTATCCTATCCTCTATCGTATCCTATCCTCTATCCTATCCTATCCTCTATCCTTTTCTATCCTCTATCCTATCCTATCCTCTATCCTTTTCTATCCTCTATCCTATCCTATCCTTTATCGTCTCCTGTCCTCTATCCTATCCAATCCCCGATCCTATCCTCTATCCTATCCTATCCTCTATCCTATCCCATCCTATTCCCTATCCGATCCTATCCTCTATCCTAGCCTATCATATATACTATCCTATCCTCTATCCTATCCTATACCCTATGCTATCCTATCCTCTATCCTATCCTATCCTCTATCCTATCCAATGCCCTATCCTATTCTCTATCCGATCCTATCGTCTATCCTATCCTATCCTCTATCCTATCCAATCCTCTATCGTATCCTCTATCCTATCCTATCCCATCCAATATCCTATCCTATCCTCTATCCTATCCTATGGTCTATAATATCGTATCCTCTATCCTATCCAATCCACCATCCTATCCTCTAGCCTATCCTATTCTCTATCCTATCCCCTATCGTCTCCTACACTCTATCCTATCCCATTTTCTATCCTATCCTATCCTATCCTCTATCCTATCCTATCCTCTATCCTATCCTATCCTCTATCCTATCCTATCCGCTATCCTATCCTATCCTCTATCCTATACTATTCTCTAACCTATCCTATCCTCTATCCTATCCTATCCTCTATCCTATCCTATCCTCTATCCTATCCACTATCGTCTCCTATCCTCTATCCTATCTTCTAGCCTATCCTATTCTCTATCCTGTCCTCTATCCTATCCTATCCTATATCATATCCTATCCTCTATCCTATCCAATCCTCTATCCTATCCGATCCCCTATCCTATCCTATCCTCTATAATATCGTATCCTCTATCATATTCTATCCTCTATCCTATAATATCATCTATCCTATCCTATTCTCTATCCTATCCTAACCTCTATCCAATCCTATCCTCTATCGTCTCCTATCCTCTATCGTCTCCTATCCTCTATCCTATCCTCTACCCTATCCTATTCTCTATCCTGTCCAATATCCTATCCTATCCTCTATCCTATCCTATCCTCTATCCGATCCCATCCTCTATCCTATCCTATCCTCTATAATATCGTTTCCTCTATCATATCCTATCCTCTTTCCTATAATATTATCTATCCTATTATATTATCTATCCTATCCTCTTCTCTATCGTATCCTATCCTCTATCCTATCCTATCCTCTATCGTCTCCTATTCTCTATCCTATCCAATCCCCTATCCTATCCTGTTTCTATCCTATCATCTAACCTATCCTATCCTCTATCCTATCCTATCCTCTATCGTCTCCTGTCCTCTATCCTATTCTATCCTTTATACTATCCAATCCTCTATCGTATCCTCTATCCTACCCTATCCTCTATCCTATCCATTCCCCTGTCATATCCTATATCCGATCCTATCCTCTATCCTATCCTATACTCTATCCTATCCTATCCTCTATCCCATCCAATCCCCTATCCTATGCTCTATCCGATCCTATCCTCTATAATATCGTATCCTCTATCATATTCTATCCTCTATCCTATAATATCATCTATCGTATCCTATTCTCTATCATATCCTATCCTCTATCGTCTCCTATCCTCTATCCTATCCAATAACCTATCCTATCCTCTATCCTATCCTAATCTCCATTCTATCCTCTATCCTATCGTATCCTCTATCCTATCCAATCCCCTATCCTATCCAATCCCCTATCCTATTCTCTATCGTATCATATCCTCTATAATATCGTATCCTCTATCATATTCTATCCTCTATCCTATAATATCCTCTATCCTATCCTATCCTCTACCCTATCCTGTCATCTATCGTCTCCTGTCCTCTATCCTATCAAATCCACCAGCCTATCCTCTAGCCTACCCTATTCTCTATCCTATCCTCTATCGTCTCCTACACTCTATCCTATCCCATTTTCTATCCTATCCTATCCTATCCTCTATCCTATCCTATCCTCTATCCTATCCAATCCTCTATCCTATCCGATCCTCTATCCTATTCTATCCTCTATAATATCGTTTCCTCTTTCATATCCTATCCTCTTTCCTATAATATTATCTATCCTATTATATTATCTATCCTATCCTCTTCTCTATCGTATCCTATCCTCTATCCTATCCTATCCTCTATCGTCTCCTATTCTCTATCCTATCCAATCCCCTATCCTATCCTGTTTCCTATTCTATCCTCTATCCTATCCAATCCCCTATCCTCTATCCTATGATATCCTCTATCCTATCCTATCCTCTATATTATTGTATCATCTATCCTATCCTATTCTCTATCCTATCCTTTCCTCTATCCTACACTATTCTCTACCCTATCCTATCCTCTATCCTATCCTATCCTCTATCATCTCCTGTCCTCTATCCTATCCAAACCCCTATCCTATCCTCTATCGTCTCCTATCCTCTATCTTATACTCTACCCTATCCTATTCTCTATCTTGCCCTCTATGCTATCCTATCCTATATCATATCATATCCTCTATCCTATCCAATCCTCTCTCCTATCCGATCGACTATCCTATCCTATCCTCTATAATATCGTTTCCTCTATCATATCCTATCCATTTTCCTATAATATTATCTATCCTATCCTATTCTCTATCCTATCCTATCCTCTATCCTATCCTATCCTCTATCGTCTCCTATCCTCTATCCTATCCAATCCTCTATCCTATCCCGTATCCTATCCTATCCTCTATCCTATCCTATCCTCTATCCGATCCAATCCCCTATCATATCCTCTATAATATCGTATCCTCTATCCTATCCTATCCTATATCATATCCTATCCTCTATCCTATCCTATTCTCTATCCTATCCTCTATCCTATCCTATCCTCTATCCTATCCTATCCTCTATCCCATCCAATCCCCTATCCTATGCTCTATCCGATCCTATCCTCTATAATATCGTATCCTCTATCATATTCTATCCTCTATCCTATAATATCCTCTATCCTATCCTATCCTCTACCCTATCCTGTCATCTATCGTCTCCTGTCCTCTATCCTATCAAATCCACCAGCCTATCCTCTAGCCTATCCTATTCTCTATCCTATCCTCTATCGTCTCCTACACTCTATCCTATCCCATTTTCTATCCTATCCTATCCTATCCTCTATCCTATCCGATCCTCTATCCTATCCTATCCTCTATAATATCGTTTCCTCTATCATATCCTATCCTCTTTCCTATAATATTATCTATCCTATTATATTATCTATCCTATCCTCTTCTCTATCGTATCCTATCCTCTATCCTATCCTATCCTCTATCGTCTCCTATTCTCTATCCTATCCAATCCCCTATCCTATCCTGTTTCCTATTCTATCCTCTATCCTATCCAATCCCCTATCCTCTATCCTATGATATCCTCTATAATATCGTATCCTCTATCCTATCCTATCCTCTATATAATTGTATCATCTATCCTATCCTATCCTCTATCCTATCCTTTCCTCTATCCTACATTATTCTCTACCCTATCCTATCCTCTATCCTATCCTATCCTCTATCATCTCCTGTCCTCTATCCTATCCAATCCCCTATCCTATCCTCTATCGTCTCCTATCCTCTATCTTATACTCTACCCTATCCTATTCTCTATCCTGCCCTCTATCCTATCCTATCCTATATCATATCATATCCTCTATCCTATCCAATCCTCTCTCCTATCCGATCGACTATCCTATCCTATCCTCTATAATATCGTTTCCTCTATCATATTCTATCCTCTATCCTATAATATCATCTATCGTATCCTATCCTCTATCCAATCCTATCCTCTAACCAATCCTATCCTCTATCCAATCCTATCCTCTATCGTCACCTATCCTCTATCGTCTCCTATCCTCTATCCTATCCTCTACCCTATCCTATTCTCTATCCTGTCCTCTGTCCTATCCTATTCTCTATCCTATCCTATCCTCAATCATATCCTCTCCTCTATCCTATCCTATCCTCTATCCTATCCTATCCTACACTAAATCTTATCCTATCCTCTATCCTATCCTATCCTCTATCCTATCCTATCCTCTATCCTATCCTATCCTCTATTATATCCTATCCTGTATCCTAACCTATCCTCTATCCTCTCCTATCCTCTATCGTCTCCTATCCTCTATCCTATCCTATCCTCTATCCTATCCTATCCTCTATCCTATCCTATCCTCCATAATATAGTATCCTCTATCCTATCCTATCCACTATCCTATCCTATCCTATCCTCTCTTCTACACTATCCTGTATCCTATCCTATTCCCTATCCGATCCTATCCTCTATCCTAGCCTATCATCTATACTATCCTATCCTCTATCCTATCCTATCCTCTATCCTATCCTATTCTCTAACCTATCCTATCCTCTATCCTATCCTATCCTCTATCCTATCCTATCCTCTATCCTATCCAATCCTCTATCCTATCCTCTATCGTCTCCCATCCTCTATCCTATCCTCTAGCCTATCCTATTCTCTATCCTATCCTATCCTCTATCCTATCCTAACCTCTATCCTATCCAATCCCCTATCCTATCCTATCCTCTATCCTATCCAATCCCCTATCGTATGCTCTATCCGATCCTATCCTCTATAATATCGTATCCTCCATCCTATCCTATGCTCTATTCTATCCTATCCTCTATCCTATCCTATTGTCTATACTATCGTATCCTCAATCCTATCGAATCCTCCATCCTATCCTATTCTCTATCCTATCATATCCTTTACCCTACCCTTTCCTCTCTCCTATCCTATCCTCAATCCTATCCTATCCTCTATCCTATCCTATCCACTATCCTATCCTACCCTCAATCCTATCCTATCCTCTATCCTATCCTATCCTCTCTTCTACACTATCCTGTATCCTATCCTATTCCCTATCCGATCCTATCCTCTATCCTAGCCTATCATCTATACTATCCTATCCTCTATCCTATCCTATCCTCTATCCTATCCTATCCTCTATCCTATCCTATCCTCTATCCTATCCTATCCTCTATCCTATCCTATTGTCTATCCTATCCTATCCTCTATCCTATCGTATCCTCGATCCTACCATATCCTCTATCCAATCCTATTCTCTATCCTATCCTATCCTCTATCCTATCCTATTCTCTAACCTATCCTATCCTCTATCCTATCCTATCCTCTATCCTATCCTATCCTCTATCCTATCCAATCCTCTATCCTACCCCCTATCGTCTCCCATCCTCTATCCTATCCTCTAGCCTATCCTATTCTCTATCCTATCCTATCCTCTATCCTATCCTATCCTCTATCCTATCCAATCCCCTATCCTGTCCTATCCTCTATCCTATCCAATCCCCTATCGTATGCTCTATCCGATCCTATCCTCTATAATATCGTATCCTCCATCCTATCCTATGCTCTATCCTATCCTATCCTCTATCCTATCCTATCCTCTATCCTATCCTATCCTCTATCCTATCCTATCCTCTATCCTATCCTATCCTCTATCCGATCCAATCCCCTATCCTGTCATCTATAATATCGTATCCTCTATCATATTCTATCCTCTATACAATATTAACATCTATCCTATCCTATTCACTATCCTATCGTATCCTCTTTCCTATCCTATCATCTATCCTATCCTATCCTCTATTATATACTATCCTCTATCCTATCCTATCCTCTATCGTCTGCTCTATCCTATCCTATCCACTATCCTATCGTATCCTCTTTCCTATCCTATCATCTATCCTATCCTATCCTCTATTATATCCTATCCTCTATCCTATCCTATCCTCTATCGTCTGCTCTATCCTATCCTATCCACTATACTATCCTATCCTCTATCCTATCCTATACCCTATGCTATCCTATCCTATCCTCTCTTCTACACTATCCTGTATCCTATCCTATTCCCTATCCGATCCTATCCTCTATCCTAGCCTATCATCTATACTATCCTATCCTCTATCCTATCCTATCCTCTATCCTATCCTATCCTCTATCCTATCCTATCCTCTATCCTATCCTATCCTCTATCCTATCCTATTGTCTATCCTATCCTATCCTCTATCCTATCGTATCCTCGATCCTACCATATCCTCTATCCAATCCTATTCTCTATCCTATCCTATCCTCTATCCTATCCTATTCTCTAACCTATCCTATCCTCTATCCTATCCTATCCTCTATCCTATCCTATCCTCTATCCTATCCAATCCTCTATCCTACCCCCTATCGTCTCCCATCCTCTATCCTATCCTCTAGCCTATCCTATTCTCTATCCTATCCTATCCTCTATCCTATCCTATCCTCTATCCTATCCAATCCCCTATCCTGTCCTATCCTCTATCCTATCCAATCCCCTATCGTATGCTCTATCCGATCCTATCCTCTATAATATCGTATCCTCCATCCTATCCTATGCTCTATCCTATCCTATCCTCTATCCTATCCTATCCTCTATCCTATCCTATCCTCTATCCTATCCTATCCTCTATCCTATCCTATCCTCTATCCGATCCAATCCCCTATCCTGTCATCTATAATATCGTATCCTCTATCATATTCTATCCTCTATACAATATTAACATCTATCCTATCCTATTCACTATCCTATCGTATCCTCTTTCCTATCCTATCATCTATCCTATCCTATCCTCTATTATATACTATCCTCTATCCTATCCTATCCTCTATCGTCTGCTCTATCCTATCCTATCCACTATCCTATCGTATCCTCTTTCCTATCCTATCATCTATCCTATCCTATCCTCTATTATATCCTATCCTCTATCCTATCCTATCCTCTATCGTCTGCTCTATCCTATCCTATCCACTATACTATCCTATCCTCTATCCTATCCTATACCCTATGCTATCCTATCCTCTATCCTATCCTATCCTCTATCCTATCCAATGCCCTATCCTATTCTCTTTCCGATCCTATCGTCTATCCTATCCTATCCTCTATCCTATCCAATCCTCTATCCAATCCTCCATCCTATCATATCCCATCCAATATCCTATCATATCCTCTATCCTATCCTATACTCTATCCTATCCTATGGTCTATAATATCGTATCCTCTATCCTATCCAATCCACCATCCTATCCTCTAGTCTATCCTATTCTCTATCCTATCCTCTATCGTCTCCTACACTCTATCCAATCCCATTTTCTATCCTATCCTATCCTATACTCTATCCTATCCTATCCTCTATCCTATCCTATCCTCTATCCTATCCTATCCGCTATCCTATCCTATCCTCTATCCTATACTATTCTCTAACCTATCCTATCCTCTATCCTATCCTATCCTCTATCCTATCCTATCCTCTATCCTATCCTATCCTCTATCCTATCCTATCCTCTATCCTATCCTATCCTCTATCCTATCCTATCCTCTATCCTATCCTATCCTCTATCCTATCCTATCCTCTATCCTATCCACTATCGTCTCCTATCCTCTATCCTATCCTCTAGCCTATCCTATTCTCTATCCTATTCTCTATCCTATCCTATCCTCTATCCTATCCTATCCTCTATCCTATCCTATCCTCTATCCTATCCTATCCTCTATCCTATCCTATCCTCTATCCTATCCAATCCGCTATCCTATTCTCTATCCGATCCTATCGTCTATCCTATCCTATCCTCTATAATATCGTATCCTCTATCATATTCTATCCTCTATACAATATTAACATCTATCCTATCCTATTCACTATCCTATCGTATCCTCTTTCCTATCCTATCATCTATCCTATCCTATCCTCTATTATATCCTATCCTCTATCCTATCCTATCCTCTATCGTCTGCTCTATCCTATCCTATCCACTATCCTATCGTATCCTCTTACATATCCTGTCATCTATCCTATCCTATCCTCTATTATATCCTATCCTCTATCCTATCCTATCCTCTATCGTCTGCTCTATCCTATCCTATCCACTATACTATCCTATCCTCTATCCTATCCTATACCCTATGCTATCCTATCCTCTATCCTATCCTATCCTCTATCCTATCCAACGCCCTATCCTATTCTCTATCCGATCCTATCGTCTATCCTATCCTATCCTCTATCCTATCCAATCCTCTATCCTATCCTATACTCTAGCCTATCCTATGGTCTATAATATCGTACCCTCTATCCTATCCAATCCACCATCCTATCCTCTAGCCTATCCTATTCTCTATCCTATCCTCTATCGTCTCCTACACTCTATCCTATCCCATTTTCTATAATATCCTATCCTATCCTCTATCCTATCCTATCCTCTATCCTATCCTATCCTCTATCCTATCCTATCCGCTATCCTATCCTATCCTCTATCCTATACTATTCTCTAACCTATCCTATCCTCTATCCTATCCTATCCTCTATCCTATCCTATCCTCTATCCTATCCTATCCTCTATCCTATCCACTATCGTCTCCTATCCTCTATCCTATCCTCTAGCCTATCCTATTCTCTATCCTATTCTCTATCCTATCCTATCCTCTATCCTATCCTATCCTCTATCCTATCCTATCCTCTAACCTATCCAATCCGCTATCCTATTCTCTATCAGATCCTATCGTCTATCCTATCCTATCCTCTATAATATCGTATCCTTTATCCTATCCTATCCTCTATCCGATCCAATCCCCTATCCTATCATCTATAATATCGTATCCTCTATCATATTCTATCCTCTATACAATATTAACATCTATCCTATCCAATTCACTATCCTATCGTATCCTCTTTAATATCCTATCATCTATCCTATCCTATCCTCTATTATATCCTATCCTCTATCCTATCATATCCTATCCACTATACTATCCTATCCTCTATCCTATCCTATACCCTATGCTATCCTATCCTCTATCCTATCCAATGCCCTATCCTATTCTCTATCCGATCCTATCGTCTATCCTATCCTATCCTCTATCCTATCCTATCCTCTATCCTATCCTATCCTCAATCCTATCCTCTCCTCTATCCTATCCTATCCTCTATCCTATCGTATCCTCTATCCGATCCAATCCTCTATCCTATCCTATCCTGTATCGTCTGCTCTATCCTATCCTATCCACTATACTATCCTATCCTCTATCCTATCCTATACCCTATGCTATCCTATCCTCTATCCTATCCTATCCTCTATCCTATCCAATGCCCTATCCTATTCTCTTTCCGATCCTATCGTCTATCCTATCCTATCCTCTATCCTATCCAATCCTCTATCCAATCCTCCATCCTATCCTATCCCATCCAATATCCTATCCTATCCTCTATCCTATCCTATACTCTATCCTATCCTATGGTCTATAATATCGTATCCTCTATCCTATCCAATCCACCATCCTATCCTCTAGTCTATCCTATTCTCTATCCTATCCTCTATCGTCTCCTACACTCTATCCAATCCCATTTTCTATCCTATCCTATCCTATACTCTATCCTATCCTATCCTCTATCCTATCCTATCCTCTATCCTATCCTATCCGCTATCCTATCCTATCCTCTATCCTATACTATTCTCTAACCTATCCTATCCTCTATCCTATCCTATCCTCTATCCTATCCTATCCTCTATCCTATCCTATCCTCTATCCTATCCTATCCTCTATCCTATCCTATCCTCTATCCTATCCACTATCGTCTCCTATCCTCTATCCTATCCTCTAGCCTATCCTATTCTCTATCCTATTCTCTATCCTATCCTATCCTCTATCCTATCCTATCCTCTATCCTATCCTATCCTCTATCCTATCCAATCCGCTATCCTAATCTCTATCCGATCCTATCGTCTATCCTATCCTATCCTCTATAATATCGTATCCTTTATCCTATCCTATCCTCTATCCGATCCAATCCCCTATCCTATGATCTATAATATCGTATCCTCTATCATATTCTATCCTATATACAATATTAACATCTATCCTATCCAATTCACTATCCTATCGTATCCTCTTTCCCATCCTGTCATCTATCCTATCCTATCCTCTTTTATATCCTATCCTCTATCCTATCCTATCCTCTATCGTCTGCTCTATCCTATCCTATCCACTATCCTATCGTATCCTCTTTCCTATCCTATCATCTATCCTATCCACTATCCTATCCTATCCTCTATCGTCTGCTCTATCCTATCCTATCCACTATACTATCCTATCCTCTATCCTATCCTATACCCTATGCTATCCTATCCTCTATCCAATCCTATCCGCTATCCTATCCTATCCACTATACTATCCTATCCTCTATCCTATCCTATCCTCTATCCTATCCTATCCTCTATCCTATCCACTATCGTCTCCTATCCTCTATCCTATCCTCTAGCCTATCCTATTCTCTATCCTATTCTCTATCCTATCCTATCCTCTATCCTATCCTATCCTCTATCCTATCCTATCCTCTATCCTATCCTATCCTCTATCCTATCCAATCCGCTATCCTATTCTCTATCCGATCCTATCGTCTATCCTATCCTATCCTCTATAATATCGTATCCTTTATCCTATCCTATCCTCTATCCGATCCAGTCCCCTATCCTATCATCTATAATATCGTATCCTCTATCATATTCTATCCTCTATACAATATTAACATCTATCCTATCCTATTCACTATCCTATCGTATCCTCTTTCCTATCCTATCATCTATCCTATCCTATCCTCTATCCTATCCTATCCTCTATCCTATCCTATCCGCTATCCTATCCTATCCTCTATCCTATACTATTCTCTAACCTATCCTATCCTCTATCCTATCCTATCCTCTATCCTATCCTATCCTCTATCCTATCCTATCCTCTATCCTATCCACTATCGTCTCCTATCCTCTATCCTATCCTCTAGCCTATCCTATTCTCTATTCTATTCTCTATCCTATCCTATCCTCTATCCTATCCTATCCTCTATCCTATCCTATCCTCTATCCTATCCAATCCGCTATCCTATTCTCTATCCGATCCTATCGTCTATCCTATCCTATCCTCTATAATATCGTATCCTTTATCCTATCCTATCCTCTATCCGATCCAATCCCCTATCCTATCATCTATAATATCGTATCCTCTATCATATTCTATCCTCTATACAATATTAACATCTATCCTATCCAATTCACTATCCTATCGTATCCTCTTTCCTATCCTATCATCTATCCTATCCTATCCTCTATTATATCCTATCCTCTATCCTATCATATCCTATCCACTATACTATCCTATCCTCTATCCTATCCTATACCCTATGCTATCCTATCCTCTATCCTATCCAATGCCCTATCCTATTCTCTATCCGATCCTATCGTCTATCCTATCCTATCCTCTATCCTATCCTATCCTCTATCCTATCCTATCCTCAATCCTATCCTCTCCTCTATCCTATCCTATCCACTATCCTATCCTATCCTCTATCCGATCCAATCCTCTATCCTATCCTATCCTCCATAATATAGTATCCTCTATCCTATCCTATCCACTATCCTATCCTACCCTCAATCCTATCCTATCCTCTATCCTATCCTATCCTCTCTTCTACACTATCCTGTATCCTATCATATTCCCTATCCGATCCTATCCTCTATCCTAGCCTATCATCTATACTCTCCTATCCTCTATCCTATCCTATCCTCTATCCTATCCTATCCTCTATCCTATCCTATTGTCTATCCTGTCCTATCCTCTATCCTATCGTATCCTCTATCCTATCCAATCCTCTATCCTATCCTCTATCGTCTCGCATCCTCTATCCTATCCTCTAGCCTATCCTATTCTCTATCCTATCCTATCCTCTATCCTATCCAATCCCCTATCCTATCCTATCCTCTATCCTATCCAATCCCCTATCCTATGCTCTATCCGATCCTATCCTCTATAATATCGTATCCTCCATCCTATCCTATGCTCTATCCTATCCTATTATCTATCCTATCCTATCCTCTATCCTATCCTATCCTCTATCCGATCCTATCGTCTATCCTATCCTATCCTCTATCCTATCCAATCCTCTATCGTCTCCTATTCTCTATCCTATCCAATCTCCTATCCTATGCTCTATCCGATCCTATCCTCTATAATATCGTATCCTCTATCATATTCTATCCTCTATCCTATAATATCATCTATCCTATCCTATTCTCTATCCTATCCTATCCTCTATCCAATCCTATCCTCTATCGTCTCTTATCCTCTATCGTCTCCTATCCTCTATCCTATCCTCTACCCTATCCTATTCTCTATCCTGTCATCTATCCAATCCTATCCTCTATCCTATCCTATCCTCTATAATATCGTATCCTTTATCCTATCCTATCCTCTATCCGATCCAATCCCCTATCCTATCATCTATAATATCGTATCCTCTATCATATTCTATCCTCTATACAATATTAACATCTATCCTATCCAATTCACTATCCTATCGTATCCTCTTTCCTATCCTATCATCTATCCTATCCTATCCTCTTTTATATCCTATCCTCTATCCTATCCTATCCTCTATCGTCTGCTCTATCCTATCCTATCCACTATCCTATCGTATCCTCTTTCCTATCCTATCATCTATCCTATCCTATCCTCTATTATATCCTATCCTCTATCCTATCATATCCTATCCACTATACTATCCTATCCTCTATCCTATCCTATACCCTATGCTATCCTATCCTCTATCCTATCCAATGCCCTATCCTATTCTCTATCCGATCCTATCGTCTATCCTATCCTATCCTCTATCCTATCCTATCCTCTATCCTATCCTATCCTCAATCCTATCCTCTCCTCTATCCTATCCTATCCTCTATCCTATCCTATCCTCTATCCGATCCAATCCTCTATCCTATCCTATCCTCCATAATATAGTATCCTCTATCCTATCCTATCCACTATCCTATCCTACCCTCAATCCTATCCTATCCTCTATCCTATCCTATCCTCTCTTCTACACTATCCTGTATCCTATCATATTCCCTATCCGATCCTATCCTCTATCCTATCCTATCCTCTATCCGATCCTCTATCCTATACTATCCTCTACCTTATCCTATCCAATTACGTATCCTATCCTCTATCCTATCCTTTCCTCTATCCTATCCTATCCTCTATCCGATCCTCTATCCTATCCTATCCTCTATCCTATCCTCTATCCTATCCTCTATCCTATCCTCTATCTTATCCTATCCTCTATCCTATCCTATCCTCTATCCTATCCTATCCTCTATCCTATTATATCCTCTATCCTATCCTATCCTCTACGTTATCCTATACTGTATCCTATCCAATTACCTATCCTATCCTCTATCCTATCCTATCCTGTATCTTATCCTATCCTCTATCCTATCAAATCCTCTATCCTATCCTATCCTTTATCCTATCCTATCCTCTATCCTATCCTATCCTCTATCCGATCCTCTATCCAATCCTATCCTTTATCCTATCCTATCCTCTATCCTACTCTATCCTCTATCCTATCCTCTATCCTATCCTATCCTCTATCCGATCCTCTATCCTATCCTATCCTCTATCCGATCCTCTATCCTATCCTATCCTCTATCCGATCCTATCCTCTATCCGATCCTATCCTCTATCCTATCCTATCCTCTAACCTATCCTATCCTGTATCCTATCCTCTATCCTATACTATCCTCTACCTTATCCTATCCTCTATCCTATCCTATCCTCTATCCGATCCTCTATCCTATCCTATCCTCTATCCTATCCTATCCTCTATCCTATCCTATCCTCTATCCTATCCTATCCTTTATCCTATCCTATCCTCTATCCTATCCTATCCTCTATCCTATACTATCCTCTACCTTATCCTATCCTCTATCCTATCCAATTACGTATCCTATCCTCTATCCTATCCTTTCCTCTATCCTATCCTATCCTCTATCCGATCCTCTATCCTATCCTATCCTCTATCCTATCCTCTATCCTATCCTCTATCCTATCCTCTATCCTATCCTCTATCCTATCCTCTATCCTATCCTCTATCCTATCCTCTATCCTATCCTCTATCCTATCCTCTATCCTATCCTCTATCCTATCCTCTATCCTATCCTCTATCCTATCCTCTATCCTATCCTCTATCCTATCCTCTATCCTATCCTCTATCCTATCCTAACCTCTATCCTATCCTCTTTAATATCGTATACTCTATCCTATAATATCATCTATCCTATAATATCATCTATCCTATCCTATCCTCTATCCTATCCTATCCTCTATCCTATCCTATCCTCTATCCTATCCTATCCTCTATCCTATCCTCTATCCTATCCTATCCTCTATCCTATCCGATCCTCTATCCAATCCTATCCTTTATCCTATCCTATCCTCTATCCTACTCTATCCTCTATCCTATCCTATCCTCTATCCTATCATGTCCTCTATCCTATCCTATCCTCTATCCTATCCTCTATCCTATCCTATCCTCTATCCTATCCTATCCTCTATCCTATCCTATCCTCTATCCTATCCTCTATCCTATCCTCTATCCTATCCTATCCTCTGTCCTATCCTATCCTCTATCCTATCCGATCCTCTATCCAATCCTATCCTTTATCCTATCCTATCCTCTATCCTACTCTATCCTCTATCCTATCCTATCCTCTATCCTATCATATCCTCTATCCTATCCTATCCTCTATCCTATCCTCTATCCTATCCTATCCTCTATCCTATCCTATCCTCTATCCTATCCTATCCTCTATCCTATCCTATCCTCTATCCTATCCTATCCTCTATCCTATCCTATCCTCTATCCTATCCTCTATCCTATCCTCTATCCTATCCTCTATCCTATTATATCCTCTGTCCTATCCTATCCTCTATCCTATCCTATCCTCTATCCTTTCCTATCCTCTATCCTATCTTATCCTCTATCTTATCCTATCCTCTATCCTATCCTCGATCCTATCCTCTATCCTATCCTATACTCTATCCTATCCTATCCTCTATCCTATCCTCTATCCTCTATCCTATCCTATCCTCTATCCTATCCTATCCTCTATCCTATCCTATCCTCTATCCTATCCTATCCTCTATCCTATCCTATCCTCTATCCTATCCTATCCTCTATCCTATCCTATCCTCTATCCTATCCTATCCTCTATCCTATCCTATCCTATCCTCTATCCTATCCTATACTTTATCCTATCCTATCCTCTATTCTATCCTATCCTCTATCCTATCCTATCCTCTATCCGATCCTCTATCCAATCCTATCCTTTATCCTATCCTATCCTCTATCCTACTCTATCCTCTATGCTATCCTATCCTCTATCCTATCCTATCCTCTATCCGATCCTCTATCCTATCCTATCCTCTATCCGATCCTCTATCCTATCCTATCCTCTATCCTATCCTATACTCTATCCTTTCCTATCCTCTATCCTATACTATCCCCTATCCTATTATATCCTCTATCCTATCCTATCCTCTATCCTATACTATCCTCTACCTTATCCTATCCTCTATCCTATCCAATTACGTATCCTATCCTCTATCCTATCATTTCCTCTATCCTATCCTATCCTCTATCCGATCCTCTATCCTATCCTATCCTCTATCCTATCCTCTATCCTATGCTCTATCCTATCCTATCCTCTATCCTATCCTCTATCCTATGCTCTATCCTATCCTATCCTCTATCCTATCCTATCCTTTATCCTATCCTATCCTCTATTCTATCCTATCCTTTATCCTATCCTCTATCCTATACTATCCCCTATCCTATTATATCCTCTACCTTATCCTATAATCTATCCTATCCTATCTTCTATCCTATACTATCCCCTATCCTATTATATCCTCTATCCTATCCTATCCACTATCCTATCCTCTATCGTATCCTGTATCCTATCCTATGCTCTATCCTATCCTCTATCCTATCCTATCCTCTATCCTATCCTATCCTTTATCCTATCCTATCCTCTATCCTATCCTATCCTCTATCCTATACTATCCTCTACCTTATCCTATCCTCTATCCTATCCAATTACGTATCCTATCCTCTATCCTATCATTTCCTCTATCCTATCCTATCCTCTATCCGATCCTCTATCCTATCCTATCCTCTATCCTATCCTATCCTCTATCCTATCCTATCCTCTATCCTATCCTATCCTCTATCCTATCCTCTATCCTATCCTATCCTATCCTCTATCCTATCCTATCCTATCCTCTATCCTATCCTATCCTATCCTCTATCCTATCCTATCCTTTATCCTATCCTATCCTCTATTCTATCCTATCCTTTATCCTATCCTCTATCCTATCCTATCCTCTATCCTATCCTATCCTCTATCCTATCCTATCCTCTATCCTAACCTATCCTATCCTCTATCCTATCCTATCCTATCCTCTATCCTATCCTATCCTCTATCCTATCCTATCCTCTATCCAATCCTATCCTTTATCCTATCCTATCCAATTACCTATCCTATCCTCTATCCTATCCTATCCTCTATCCTATCCTATCCTTTATCCTATCCTATCCTCTATCCTATCCTATCCTCTATCCTATACTATCCTCTACCTTATCCTATCCTCTATCCTATCCAATTGCGTATCCTATCCTCTATCCTATCCTTTCCTCTATCCTATCCTATCCTCTATCCAATCCTCTATCCTATCCTATCCCCTATCCTATCCTCTATCCTATCCTCTATCCTATCCTCTATCTTATCCTATCCTCTATCCTATCCTCTATCCTATCCTATCCTCTATCCTATCCTCTACCCTATCCTATCCTCTTTAATATCGTATACTCTATCCTATAATATCATCTATCCTATAATATCATCTATCCTATCCTATCCTCTATCCTATCCTATCCTCTATCCTATCCTTTCCTCAATCCTATCCTATCCTCTATCCTATCCTTTCCTCAATCCTATTATATCCTCTATCCTATCCTATCCTCTATCCTATCCTATCCTCTATCCTATCCTATCCTCTATCCTATCCTATCCTCTATCCTATCCTATCCTCTATCCTATCCTATCCTCTATCCTAACCTATCCTATCCTCTATCCTATCCTATCCTATCCTCTATCCTATCCTATCCTCTATCCTATCCTATCCTCTATCCAATCCTATCCTTTATCCTATCCTATACAATTACGTATTTTATCCTCTATCCTATCCTTTCCTCTATCCTATCCTATCCTCTATCCGATCCTCTATCCTATCCTATCCCCTATCCTATCCTCTATCCTATCCTCTATCCTATCCTCTATCTTATCCTATCCTCTATCTTATCCTATCCTCTATCCTATCCTCTATCCTATCCTATCCTCTATCCTATCCTCTACCCTATCCTATCCTCTTTAATATCGTATACTCTATCCTATAATATCATCTATCCTATAATATCATCTATCCTATCCTATCCTCTATCCTAAACTATCCTCTATCCTATCCTCTATCCTATCCTATCCTCTATCCTATCCTCTATCCTATACTATCCTCTATCCTATCCTATCCTATCCTCTATCCTATCCTATCCTCTATCCTATCCTATCCTCTATCCTATCCTATCCTATCCTCTATCCTATCCTATCCTTTATCCTATCCTATCCTCTATTCGATCCTATCCTCCATCCTATACTATCCTCTATCCTATACTATCCTCTACCTTATCCTATCCTCTATCCTATCCAATTACGTATCCTATCCTCTATCCTATCCTTTCCTCTATCCTATCCTATCCTCTATCCGATCCTCTATCCTATCCTATCCTCTATCCTATCCTCTATCCTATCCTCTATCCTATCCTCTATCCTATCCTCTATCCTATCCTCTATCCTATCCTCTATCCTATCCTCTATCCTATCCTCTATCCTATCCTCTATCCTATCCTCTATCCTATCCTCTATCCTATCCTCTATCCTATCCTCTATCCTATCCTCTATCCTATCCTCTATCCTATCCTCTATCCTATCCTCTATCCTATCCTCTATCCTATCCTCTATCCTATCCTAACCTCTATCCTATCCTCTTTAATATCGTATACTCTATCCTATAATATCATCTATCCTATAATATCATCTATCCTATCCTATCCTCTATCCTATCCTATCCTCTATCCTATCCTATCCTCTATCCTATCCTCTATCCTATCCTATCCTCTATCCTATCCGATCCTCTATCCAATCCTATCCTTTATCCTATCCTATCCTCTATCCTACTCTATCCTCTATCCTATCCTATCCTCTATCCTATCATGTCCTCTATCCTATCCTATCCTCTATCCTATCCTCTATCCTATCCTATCCTCTATCCTATCCTATCCTCTATCCTATCCTATCCTCTATCCTATCCTATCCTCTATCCTATCCTCTATCCTATCCTCTATCCTATCCTATCCTCTGTCCTATCCTATCCTCTATCCTATCCGATCCTCTATCCAATCCTATCCTTTATCCTATCCTATCCTCTATCCTACTCTATCCTCTATCCTATCCTATCCTCTATCCTATCATATCCTCTATCCTATCCTATCCTCTATCCTATCCTCTATCCTATCCTATCCTCTATCCTATCCTATCCTCTATCCTATCCTATCCTCTATCCTATCCTATCCTCTATCCTATCCTATCCTCTATCCTATCCTCTATCCTATCCTCTATCCTATCCTCTATCCTATTATATCCTCTGTCCTATCCTATCCTCTATCCTATCCTATCCTCTATCCTTTCCTATCCTCTATCCTATCTTATCCTCTATCTTATCCTATCCTCTATCCTATCCTCGATCCTATCCTCTATCCTATCCTATACTCTATCCTATCCTATCCTCTATCCTATCCTATCCTCTATCCTATCCTATCCTCTATCCTATCCTATCCTCTATCCTATCCTATCCTCTATCCTATCCTATCCTCTATCCTATCCTATCCTCTATCCTATCCTATCCTCTATCCTATCCTATCCTCTATCCTATCCTATCCTATCCTCTATCCTATCCTATACTTTATCCTATCCTATCCTCTATTCTATCCTATCCTCTATCCTATCCTATCCTCTATCCGATCCTCTATCCAATCCTATCCTTTATCCTATCCTATCCTCTATCCTACTCTATCCTCTATGCTATCCTATCCTCTATCCTATCCTATCCTCTATCCGATCCTCTATCCTATCCTATCCTCTATCCGATCCTCTATCCTATCCTATCCTCTATCCTATCCTATACTCTATCCTTTCCTATCCTCTATCCTATACTATCCCCTATCCTATTATATCCTCTATCCTATCCTATCCTCTATCCTATACTATCCTCTACCTTATCCTATCCTCTATCCTATCCAATTACGTATCCTATCCTCTATCCTATCATTTCCTCTATCCTATCCTATCCTCTATCCGATCCTCTATCCTATCCTATCCTCTATCCTATCCTCTATCCTATGCTCTATCCTATCCTATCCTCTATCCTATCCTCTATCCTATGCTCTATCCTATCCTATCCTCTATCCTATCCTATCCTTTATCCTATCCTATCCTCTATTCTATCCTATCCTTTATCCTATCCTCTATCCTATACTATCCCCTATCCTATTATATCCTCTACCTTATCCTATAATCTATCCTATCCTATCTTCTATCCTATACTATCCCCTATCCTATTATATCCTCTATCCTATCCTATCCACTATCCTATCCTCTATCGTATCCTGTATCCTATCCTATGCTCTATCCTATCCTCTATCCTATCCTATCCTCTATCCTATCCTATCCTTTATCCTATCCTATCCTCTATCCTATCGTATCCTCTATCCTATACTATCCTCTACCTTATCCTATCCTCTATCCTATCCAATTACGTATCCTATCCTCTATCCTATCATTTCCTCTATCCTATCCTATCCTCTATCCGATCCTCTATCCTATCCTATCCTCTATCCTATCCTATCCTCTATCCTATCCTATCCTCTATCCTATCCTATCCTCTATCCTATCCTCTATCCTATCCTATCCTATCCTCTATCCTATCCTATCCTATCCTCTATCCTATCCTATCCTATCCTCTATCCTATCCTATCCTTTATCCTATCCTATCCTCTATTCTATCCTATCCTTTATCCTATCCTCTATCCTATCCTATCCTCTATCCTATCCTATCCTCTATCCTATCCTATCCTCTATCCTAACCTATCCTATCCTCTATCCTATCCTATCCTATCCTCTATCCTATCCTATCCTCTATCCTATCCTATCCTCTATCCAATCCTATCCTTTATCCTATCCTATCCAATTACCTATCCTATCCTCTATCCTATCCTATCCTCTATCCTATCCTATCCTTTATCCTATCCTATCCTCTATCCTATCCTATCCTCTATCCTATACTATCCTCTACCTTATCCTATCCTCTATCCTATCCAATTGCGTATCCTATCCTCTATCCTATCCTTTCCTCTATCCTATCCTATCCTCTATCCAATCCTCTATCCTATCCTATCCCCTATCCTATCCTCTATCCTATCCTCTATCCTATCCTCTATCTTATCCTATCCTCTATCCTATCCTCTATCCTATCCTATTCTCTATCCTATCCTCTACCCTATCCTATCCTCTTTAATATCGTATACTCTATCCTATAATATCATCTATCCTATAATATCATCTATCCTATCCTATCCTCTATCCTATCCTATCCTCTATCCTATCCTTTCCTCAATCCTATCCTATCCTCTATCCTATCCTTTCCTCAATCCTATTATATCCTCTATCCTATCCTATCCTCTATCCTATCCTATCCTCTATCCTATCCTATCCTCTATCCTATCCTATCCTCTATCCTATCCTATCCTCTATCCTATCCTATCCTCTATCCTATCCTATCCTCTATCCTATCCTATCCTCTATCCTAACCTATCCTATCCTCTATCCTATCCTATCCTATCCTCTATCCTATCCTATCCTCTATCCTATCCTATCCTCTATCCAATCCTATCCTTTATCCTATCCTATACAATTACGTATTTTATCCTCTATCCTATCCTTTCCTCTATCCTATCCTATCCTCTATCCGATCCTCTATCCTATCCTATCCCCTATCCTATCCTCTATCCTATCCTCTATCCTATCCTCTATCTTATCCTATCCTCTATCTTATCCTATCCTCTATCCTATCCTCTATCCTATCCTATCCTCTATCCTATCCTCTACCCTATCCTATCCTCTTTAATATCGTATACTCTATCCTATAATATCATCTATCCTATAATATCATCTATCCTATCCTATCCTCTATCCTAAACTATCCTCTATCCTATCCTCTATCCTATCCTATCCTCTATCCTATCCTCTATCCTATACTATCCTCTATCCTATCCTATCCTATCCTCTATCCTATCCTATCCTCTATCCTATCCTATCCTCTATCCTATCCTATCCTATCCTCTATCCTATCCTATCCTTTATCCTATCCTATCCTCTATTCGATCCTATCCTCCATCCTATACTATCCTCTATCCTATCCTATTCTCTATCCTATCCTATCCTCTATCCGATCCTCTATCCAATCCTATCCTTTATCCTATCCTATCCTCTATCCTACTCTATCCTCTATCCTATCCTATCCTCTATCCTATCCTATCCTCTATCCTATCCTATCCTCTATCCTATCCTATCCTTTATCCTATCCTATCCTCTATCCTATCCTATCCTCTATCCTATACTATCGTCTACCTTATCCTATCCTCTATCCTATCCAATTACGTATCCTATCCTCTATCCTATCCTTTCCTCTATCCTATCCTATCCTCTATCCTATCCTATCCTCTATCCTATCCTCTATCCTATCCTCTATCCTATCCTCTATCCTATCCTCTATCCTATCCTCTATCCTATCCTCTATCCTATCCTATCCTCTATCCTATCCTATCCTATTCTCTATCCTATCCTATCCTCTATCCTATCCTATCCTCTATCCTATCCTATCCTTTATCCTATCCTATCCTCTATCCTATCCTATCCTCTATCCTATCCTATCCTCTATCCTACTCTATCCTCTATCCTATCCTATCCTCTATCCTATCCTATCCTCTATCCTATCCTCTATCCTATCCTATCCTCTATCCTATCCTCTACCCTATCCTATCCTCTTTAATATCGTATACTCTATCCTATCCTATCCTCTATCCTATCCTATCCTCTATCCTATCCTCTATCCTATCCTATCCTCTATCCTATCCTATCCTCTATCCTATCCTCTATCCTATCCTCTATCCTATCCTATCCTCTGTCCTATCCTATCCTCTATAATATCCTATCCTCTATCCTATCCTCTATCCTATCCTATCCTCTATCCTATCCTATCCTCTATCTTATCCTATCCTCTATCCTATCCTCGATCCTATCCTCTATCCTATCCTATCCTCTATCCTATCCTATCCTCTATCCTATCCTATCCTCTATCCTATCCTATCCTCTATCCTATCCTATCCTATCCTCTATCCTATCCTATACTTTATCCTATCCTATCCTCTATCCTATCCTCTATCCTATCCTATCCTATCCTATCCTCTATCCTATCCTATCCTCTATCCTACTCTATCCTCTATCCTATCCTATCCTCTATCCTATCCTATCCTCTATCCTATCCTATCCTCTATCCGATCCTCTATCCTATCCTATCCTCTATCCTATCCTATCCTCTATCCTATCCTATCCTCTATCCTATCCTATCCTCTATCCTATCCTATCCTATCCTATCCTATCCTCTATCCTATCCTATCCTCTATCCTATCCTATCCTCTATCCTATCCTATCCTTTATTCTATCCTATCCTCTATCCTATCCTATCCTCTATCCTATCCTATCCTCTATCCTACTCTATCCTCTATCCTATCCTATCCTCTATCCTATCCTATCCTCTATCCTATCCTATCCTCTATCCTATCCTCCATCCTATCCTATCCTCTATCCTATCCTCTTTAATATCGTATACTCTATCCTATCCTATCCTCTATCCTAACCTATCCTATCCTCTATCCTATCCTATCCTATCCTCTATCCTATCCTATCCTCTATCCTATCCTATCCTCTATCCTATCCTATCCTCTATCCTATCCTCTATCCTATCCTATCCTCTGTCCTATCCTATCCTCTATCCTATCCTATCCTCTATCCTATCCTATCCTCTATCCGATCCTCTATCCTATCCTATCCCCTATCCTATTATCTATCCTATCCTCTATCCTATCCTCTATCTTATCCTATCCTCTATCCTATCCTCTATCCTATCCTCTATCCTATCCTATCCTCTATCCTATCCTATCCTATCCTCTATCCTATCCTATCCTCTATCCTATCCTCTATCCTATCCTATCCTCTATCCTATCCTATCCTATCCTCTATCCTATCCTATCCTTTATCCTATCCTATCCTCTATTCTATCCTATCCTCTGTCCTATACTATCCTCTATCCTATCCTATCCTCTATCCTATCCTATCCTCTATCCTATCCTATCCATTATCCTATCCTATCCTCTATCCTATCCTATCCTCTATCCTATACTATCCTCTACCTTATCCTATCCTCTATCCTATCCAATTACGTATCCTATCCTCTATCCTATCCTTTCCTCTATCCTATCCTATCCTCTATCCTATCCTATCCTCTATCCTATCCTATCTTCTATCCTATCCTATCCTTTATCCTATCCTATCCTCTATCCTATCCTATCCCCTATCCTATCCTATCCTCTATCCTATCCTATCCTCTATCCTATCCTATCCTTTATCCTATCCTATCCTCTATCCTATCCTATCCCCTATCCTATCCTCTATCCTATCCTCTATCCTATCCTCTATCTTATCCTATCCTCTATCCTATCCTCTATCCTATCCTATCCTCTATCCTATCCTATCCTCTATCCTATCCTATCCTCTATCCTATCCTATCCTCTATCCTATCCTATCCTCTATCCTATCCTATCCTCTATCCTATCCTATCCTCTATCCTATCCTATCCTCTATCCTATCCTATCCTCTATCCTATCCTATCCTCTATCCTATCCTATCCTCTATCCTATCCTATCCTCTATCCTCTATCCTATCCTATCCTCTATCCTATCCTATCCTCTATCCTATCCTATCCTCTATCCTATCCTCTATCCTATCCTATCCTCTGTCCTATCCTATCCTCAATCCTATCCTATCCTCTATCCTATCCTATCCTCTATCCGATCCTCTATCCTATCCTATCCCCTATCCTATCCTCTATCCTATCCTCTATCCTATCCTCTATCTTATCCTATCCTCTATCCTATCCTCAATCCTATCCTCTATCCTATCCTATCCTCTATCCTATCCTCTACCCTATCCTATCCTCTTTAATATCGTATACTCTATCCTATAATATCATCTATCCTATAATATCATCTATCCTATCCTATCCTCTATCCTATCCTATCCTCTATCCTATCCTATCCTCTATCCTATCCTATCCTATCCTCTATCCTATCCTATCCTTTATCCTATCCTATCCTCTATTCTATCCTATCCGCTGTCCTATACTATCCTCTATCCTATCCTATCCTCTATCCTATCCTATCCTCTATCCTATCCTATCCTTTATCCTATCCTATCCTCTATCCTATCCTATCCTCTATCCTATACTATCCTCTACCTTATCCTATCCTCTATCCTATCCAATTACGTATCCTATCCTCTATCCTATCCTTTCCTCTATCCTATCCTATCCTCTATCCTATCCTATCCTCTATCCTATCCTATCCTCTATCCTATCCTATCCTTTATCCTATCCTATCCTCTATCCTATCCTATCCCCTATCCTATCCTATCCTCTATCCTATCCTATCCTCTATCCTATCATATCCTTTATCCTATCCTATCCTCTATCCTATCCTATCCCCTATCCTATCCTCTATCCTATCCTCTATCTTATCCTATCCTCTATCCTATCCTCTATCCTATCCTATCCTCTATCCTATCCTCTACCCTATCCTATCCTCTTTAATATCGTATACTCTATCCTATAATATCATCTATCCTATCCTATCCTCTATCCTATCCTCTATCCTATCCTATCCTCTATCCTATCCTATCCTATCCTCTATCCTATCCTATCCTCTATCCTATCCTATCCTCTATCCTATCATATCCTTTATCCTATCCTATCCTCTATCCTATCCTATCCCCTATCCTATCCTCTATCCTATCCTCTATCCTATCCTATCCTCTATCCTATCCTCTACCCTATCCTATCCTCTTTAATATCGTATACTCTATCCTATAATATCATCTATCCTATCCTATCCTCTATCCTATCCTCTATCCTATCCTATCCTCTATCCTATCCTATCCTATCCTCTATCCTATCCTATCCTCTATCCTATCCTATCCTTTATCCTATCCTATCCTCTATCCTATCCTATCCTCTATCCTACTCTATCCTCTATCCTATCCTATCCTCTATCCTATCCTATCCTCTATCCTATCCTCTATCCTATCCTATCCTCTATCCTATCCTCTACCCTATCCTATCCTCTTTAATATCGTATACTCTATCCTATCCTATCCTCTATCCTATCCTATCCTCTATCCTATCCTCTATCCTATCCTATCCTCTATCCTATCCTCTATCCTATCCTATCCTCTATCCTATCCTATCCTCTATCCTATCCTCTATCCTATCCTATCCTCTGTCCTATCCTATCCTCTATCCTATCCTATCCTCTATCCTATCCTCTATCCTATCCTATCCTCTATCCTATCCTCTATCCTATCCTATCCTCTATCCTATCCTATCCTCTATCCTATCCTCTATCCTATCCTCTATCCTATCCTATCCTCTGTCCTATCCTATCCTCTATCCTATCCTATCCTCTATCCTATCCTCTATCCTATCCTATCCTCTATCCTATCCTATCCTCTATCCTATCCTATCCTCTATCCTATCCTATCCTCTATCCTATCCTATCCTCTATCCTATCCTATCCTCTATCCTATCCTATCCTCTATCCTATCCTATCCTCTATCCTATCCTATCCTATACTTTATCCTATCCTATCCTCTATTCTATCCTATCCTCTATCCTATCCTCTATCCGATCCTCTATCCAATCCTATCCTTTATCCTATCCTATCCTCTATCCTACTCTATCCTCTATCCTATCCTATCCTCTATCCTATCCTATCCTCTATCCGATCCTCTATCCTATCCTATCCTCTATCCTATCCTATCCTCTATCCTATCCTATCCTCTATCCTATCCTATCCTCTATCCTATCCTATCCTCTATCCTATCCTATCCTCTATCCTATCCTATCCTCTATCCTATCCTATCCTCTATCCTATCCTATCCTCTATCCTATCCTATCCTCTATCCTATCCTATTCTCTATCCTATCCTATCCTCTATCCTATCCTATCCTCTATCCTATCCTATCCTCTATCCTATCCTATCCTCTATCCTGTCCTATCCTCTATCCTATCCTATCCTCTATCCTATCCTCTATCCTATCCTATCCTCTGTCCTATCCTATCCTATCCTCTATCCGATCCTCTATCCTATCCTATCCTCTATCCGATCCTCTATCCTATCCTATCCTCTATCCTATCCTCTATCCTATCCTATCCTCTGTCCTATCCTATCCTATCCTCTATCCGATCCTCTATCCTATCCTATCCTCTATCCGATCCTCTATCCTATCCTATCCTCTATCCTATCCTATCCTCTATCCTATCCTATCCTCTATCCTATCCTATCCTCTATCCTATCCTATCCTCTATCCTATCCTATCCTCTATCCTATCCTATCCTCTATCCTATCCTATCCTCTATCCTATCCTATCCTCTATCCTATCCTATCCTCTATCCTATCCTATCCTCTATCCTATCCTATCCTCTATCCTATCCTATCCTCTATCCTATCCTATCCTCTATACTATCCTATCCTCTATCCTATCCTATCCTCTATCCTATCCTATCCTCTATCCTATCCTATCCTCTATCCTATCCTATCCTCTATCCTATCCTATCCTCTATCCTATCCTATCCTCTATCCTATCCTATCCTCTATCCTATCCTATCCTCTATCCTATCCTATCCTCTATCCTATCCTCTATCCTATCCTCTATCCTATCCTATCCTCTGTAATATCCTATCCTCTATCCTATCCTATCCTCTATCCTATCCTATCCTCTATCCGATCCTCTATCCTATCCTATCCCCTATCCTATCCTCTATCCTATCCTCTATCCTATCCTCTATCTTATCCTATCCTCTATCCTATCCTCTATCCTATCCTCTATCCTATCCTATCCTCTATCCTATCCTCTACCCTATCCTATCCTCTTTAATATCGTATACTCTATCCTATAATATCATCTATCCTATAATATCATCTATCCTATCCTATCCTCTATCCTATCCTATCCTCTATCCTATCCTCTATCCTATCCTCTATCCTATCCTCTATCCTATCCTATCCTCTATCCTATCCTATCCTATCCTCTATCCTATCCTATCCTCTATCCTATCCTATCCTATCCTATCCTCTATCCTATCCTATCCTCTATCCTATCCTATCCTATCCTATCCTCTATCCTATCCTATCCTTTATCCTACCCTATCCTCTATTCTATCCTATCCTCTGTCCTATACTATCCTCTATCCTATCCTATCCTCTATCCTATCCTATCCTCTATCCGATCCTCTATCCAATCCTATCCTTTATCCTATCCTATCCTCTATCCTACTCTATCCTCTATCCTATCCTATCCTCTATCCTATCCTATCCTCTATCCTATCCTATCCTCTATCCTATCCTCTATCGTATCCTATCCTCTATCCTATCCTCTACCTTATCCTATCCTCTTTAATATCGTATACTCTATCCTATAATATCATCTATCCTATCCTATCCTCTATCCTATCCTCTATCCTATCCTATCCTCTATCCTATCCTATCCTCTATCCTATCCTCTATCCTATCCTATCCTCTGTCCTATCCTATCCTCTATCCTATCCTATCCTCTATCCTATCCTATCCTCTATCCTATCCTATCCTCTATCTTATCCTATCCTCTATCCTATCCTCGATCCTATCCTCTATCCTATCCTATCCTCTATCCTATCCTATCCTCTATCCTATCCTATCCTCTATCCTATGCTATCCTCTACCCTATCCTATCCTCTATCCTATCCTATCCTATCCTCTATCCTATCCTATCCTATCCTCTATCCTATCCTATACTTTATCCTATCCTATCCTCTATTCTATCCTATCCTCTATCCTATCCTATCCTCTATCCGATCCTCTATCCTATCCTATCCTCTATCCTATCCTATCCTCTATCCGATTCTCTATCCTATCCTATCCTCTATCCGATCCTCTATCCTATCCTATCCTCTATCCTATCCTATCCTCTATCCTATCCTATCCTCTATCCTATACTCTATCCTATCCTATCCTCTGTCCTATCCTATCCTCTATCCTATCCTATCCTCTATCCTATCCTCTATCCTATCCTCTATCCTATCCTATCCTCTATCCTATCCTATCCTATCCTATCCTCTATCCTATCCTATCCTCTATCCTATCCTCTATCCTATCCTATCCTCTATCCTATCCTATCCTCTATCCTATCCTATCCTATCCTCTATCCTATCCTATCCTCTATCCTATCCTATCCTCTATCCTATCCTCTATCGTATCCTATCCTCTATCCTATCCTCTACCCTATCCTATCCTCTTTAATATCGTATACTCTATCCTATAATATCATCTATCCTATCCTATCCTCTATCCTATCCTCTATCCTATCCTATCCTCTATCCGATTCTCTATCCTATCCTATCCTCTATCCGATCCTCTATCCTATCCTATCCTCTATCCTATCCTATCCTCTATCCTATCCTATCCTCTATCCTATCCTATCCTCTATCCTATCCTATCCTCTATCCTATACTCTATCCTATCCTATCCTCTGTCCTATCCTATCCTCTATCCTATCCTATCCTCTATCCTATCCTCTATCCTATCCTCTATCCTATCCTATCCTCTATCCTATCCTATCCTATCCTCTATCCTATCCTATCCTCTATCCTATCCTCTATCCTATCCTATCCTCTATCCTATCCTATCCTCTATCCTATCCTATCATCTATCCTATCCTATCCTCTATCCTATCCTATCCTCTATCCTATCCTATCCTATCCTCTATCCTATCCTATCCTTTATCCTATCCTATCCTCTATTCTATGCTATCCTCTGTCCTATACTATCCTCTATCCTATCCTATCCTCTATCCTATCCTATCCTCTATCCGATCCTCTATCCAATCCTATCATTTATCCTATCCTATCCTCTATCCTACTCTATCCTCTATCCTATCCTATCCTCTATCCTATCCTATCCTCTATCCTATCCTCTATCGTATCCTATCCTCTATCCTATCCTCTACCCTATCCTATCCTCTTTAATATCGTATACTCTATCCTATAATATCATCTATCCTATCCTATCCTCTATCCTATCCTCTATCCTATCCTATCCTCTATCCTATCCTATCCTCTATCCTATCCTCTATCCTATCCTATCCTCTGTCCTATCCTATCCTCTATCCTATCCTATCCTCTATCCTATCCTATCCTCTATCTTATCCTATCCTCTATCCTATCCTCGATCCTATCCTCTATCCTATCCTATCCTCTATCCTATCCTATCCTCTATCCTATCCTATCCTCTATCCTATCCTATCCTCTATCCTATCCTATCCTCTATCCTATGCTATCCTCTACCCTATCCTATCCTCTATCCTATCCTATCCTCTATCCTATCCTATCCTATCCTCTATCCTATCCTATACTTTATCCTATCCTATCCTCTATTCTATCCTATCCTCTATCCTATCCTATCCTCTATCCTATCCTATCTTCTATCCGATCCTCTATCCTATCCTATCCTCTATCCGATCCTCTATCCTATCCTATCCTCTATCCTATCCTATCCTCTATCCTATCCTATCCTCTATCCTATCCTATCCTCTATCCTATACTCTATCCTATCCTATCCTCTGTCCTATCCTATCCTCTATCCTATCCTATCCTCTATCCTATCCTATCCTCTATCCTATCCTATCCTCTATCCTATCCTATCCTTTATCCTATCCTATCCTCTATCCTATCCTATCCTCTATCCTATACTATCCTCTACCTTATCCTATCCTCTATCCTATCCAATTACGTATCCTATCCTCTATCCTATCCTTTCCTCTATCCTATCCTATCCTCTATCCGATCCTCTATCCTATCCTATCCTCTATCCTATCCTCTATCCTATCCTCTATCCTATCCTCTATCCTATCCTCTATCTTATCCTATCCTCTATCCTATCCTATCCTCCATCCTATCCTATCCTCTATCCGATTCTCTATCCTATCCTATCCTCTATCTTATCCTATCCTCTATCCTATCCTCTATCCTATCCTCTATCCTATCCTATCCTCTATCCGATCCTCTATCCTATCCTATCCTCTATCATATCCTATCCTCTATCCTATCCTATCCTCTATCCTATCCTATCCTCTATCCTATTATATCCTCTATCCTATCCTATCCTCTACGTTATCCTATACTGTAACCTATCCAATTACCTATCCTATCCTCTATCCTATCCTATCCTCTATCTTATCCTATCCTCTATCCTATCCTATACTGTAACCTATCCAATTACCTATCCTATCCTCTATCCTATCCTATCCTCTATCTTATCCTATCCTCTATCCTATCCTCTATCCTATTATATCCTCTATCCTATCCTATCCTCTACCTTATCCTATACTCTATCCTTTCCAATTACCTATCCTATCCTCTATCCTATCCTATCCTCTATCCTATCCTATCCTCTATCCTATCCTCTATCCTATCCTATCCTCTATCCTATCCTATCCTCTATCCTATCCTATCCTATCCTCTATCCTATCCTATCCTCTATCCTATCCTATCCTTTATCCTATTCTATCCTCTATCCTATCCTATCCTCTATCCTACCCTATCCTCTATCCTATACTATCCTCTACCTTATCCTATCCTCTATCCTATCCTATCCTCTACCCTATCCTATCCTCTATCCTATCCTATCCTCTATCCTATCCTTTCCTCAATCCTATTATATCCTCTATCCTATCCTATCCTCTATCCTATCCTATCCTATCCTCTATCCTATCCTATACTATCCTCTATCCTATCCTTTATAAAATCCTATCCTCTATTCTATCCTATCCTCTATCCTATACTATCCTCTATCCTATCCTATCCTCTATCCTATCCTATCCTCTATCCGATCCTCTATCCAATCCTATCCTTTATCCTATCCTATCCTCTATCCTACTCTATCCTCTATCCTATCCTATCCTCTATCCTATACTATCCTCTACCTTATCCTATCCTCTATCCTATCCAATTACGTATCCTATCCTCTATCCTATCCTTTCCTCTATCCTATCCTATCCTCTAACCTATCCTATCCTCTATCCTATCCAATCCTCTATCCTATCCTATCCTATATCCTATCCTATCCTCAACCCTATCCTATCCTCAATTCTATCCTATACTCCAACCTATCCTATCCGCTATCCTATCCTATTCTCTGTGCTATCCTCTATCCTATCCTATCCTTTATCCTATCCTATCCTCTATCCTATCCTATCCTCTATCCGATCCTCTATCCAATCCTATCCTTTATCCTATCCTATCCTCTATCCTACTCTATCCTCTATCCTATCCTATCCTCTATCCGATCCTATCCTCTATCCTATCCTATCCTCTATCCTATCCTATCCTCTATCCTATCCTCTATCCTATTATATCCTCTATCCTATCCTATCCTCTACCTTATCCTATACTCTATCCTTTCCAATTACCTATCCTATCCTCTATCCTATCCTATCCTCTATCCTATCCTATCCTCTATCCTATCCTATCCTCTATCCTATCCTATCCTCTATCCTATCCTATCCTCTATCCTATCCTATCCTCTATCCTATACTATCCTCTACCTTATCCTATCCTCTATCCTATCCTATCCTCTATCCGATCCTCTATCCTATCCTATCCTCTATCCTATCCTATCCTCTATCCTATCCTATCCTCTATCCTATCCTATCCTCTATCCTATCCTATCCTCTATCCTATCCTATCCTCTATCCTATCCTCTATCCTATCCTATCCTCTACCTTATCCTTTACTCTATCCTTTCCAATTACCTATCCTATCCTCTATCCTATCCTATCCTCTATCCTATCCTATCCTCTATCCTATCCTATCCTCTATCCTATCCTATCCTCTATCCTATCCTATCCTTTATCCTATCCTATCCTCTATCCTATCCTATCCTCTATCCTATCCTATCCTCTATCCTATCCTATCCTCTATCCTATCCTATCCTCTATCCTATCCTATCCTCTATCCTATCCTATCCTTTATCCTATCCTATCCTCTATCCTATCCTATCCTCTATCCTATCCTATCCTCTATCCTATACTATCCTCTACCTTATCCTATCCTCTATCCTATCCTATCCTCTATCCGATCCTCTATCCTATCCTATCCTCTATCCTATCCTATCCTCTATCCTATCCTATCCTCTATCCTATCCTATCCTCTATCCTATCCTATCCTCTATCCTATCCTCTATCCTATTATATCCTCTATCCTATCCTATCCTCTATCCTATCCTATCCTCTATCCTATCCTATCCTCTATTCTATCCTATCCTCTATCCTATCCTATCCTCTATCCTATCCTATCCTTTATCCTATCCTATCCTCTATCCTATCCTATCCTCTATCCTATACTATCCTCTACCTTATCCTATCCTCTATCCTATCCTATCCTCTATCCGATCCTCTATCCTATCCTATCCTCTATCCGATCCTATCCTCTATCCTATCCTATCCTCTATGCTATCCTATCCTCTATCCTATCCTCTATCCTATTATATCCTCTATCCTATCCTATCCTCTACCTTATCCTATACTCTATCCTTTCCAATTACCTATCCTATCCTCTATCCTATCCTATCCTCTATCCTATCCTATCCTCTATCCTATCCTATCCTCTATCCTCTCCTATCCTCTATCCTATCCTATCCTCTATCCTATCCTATCCTCTATCCTATCCTATCCTCTATCCTATCCTATCCTTTATCCTATCCTATCCTCTATCCTATCCTATCCTCTATCCTATCCTATCCTCTATCCTATACTATCCTCTACCTTATCCTATCCTCTATCCTATCCTATCCTCTATCCGATCCTCTATTCTATCCTATCCTCTATCCTATCCTATCCTCTATCCTATCCTATCCTCTATCCTATCCTCTATCCTATTATATCCTCTATCCTATCCTATCCTCTACCTTATCCTATACTCTATCCTTTCCAATTACCTATCCTATCCTCTATCCTATCCTATCCTCTATCCTATCCTATCCTCTATCCTATCCTATCCTCTATCCTATCCTATCTTCTATCCGATCCTCTATCCTATCCTATCCTCTATCCGATCCTCTATCCTATCCTATCCTCTATCCGATCCTCTATCCTATCCTATCCTCTATCCTATCCTATCCTCTATCCTATCCTATCCTCTATCCTATCCTATCCTCTATCCTATACTCTATCCTATCCTATCCTCTGTCCTATCCTATCCTCTATCCTATCCTATCCTCTATCCTATCCTATCCTCTATCCTATCCTATCCTCTATCCTATCCTATCCTTTATCCTATCCTATCCTCTATCCTATCCTATCCTCTATCCTATACTATCCTCTACCTTATCCTATCCTCTATCCTATCCAATTACGTATCCTATCCTCTATCCTATCCTTTCCTCTATCCTATCCTATCCTCTATCCGATCCTCTATCCTATCCTATCCTCTATCCTATCCTCTATCCTATCCTCTATCCTATCCTCTATCCTATCCTCTATCTTATCCTATCCTCTATCCTATCCTATCCTCTATCCTATCCTATCCTCTATCCGATTCTCTATCCTATCCTATCCTCTATCTTATCCTATCCTCTATCCTATCCTCTATCCTATCCTCTATCCTATCCTATCCTCTATCCGATCCTCTATCCTATCCTATCCTCTATCATATCCTATCCTCTATCCTATCCTATCCTCTATCCTATCCTATCCTCTATCCTATTATATCCTCTATCCTATCCTATCCTCTACGTTATCCTATACTGTAACCTATCCAATTACCTATCCTATCCTCTATCCTATCCTATCCTCTATCCTATCCTATCCTCTATCTTATCCTATCCTCTATCCTATCCTATCCTCTATCCTATCCTATCCTTTATCCTATCCTATCCTCTATTCTATCCTATCCTCTATCCTATCCTATCCTCTATCCGATCCTCTATCCTATCCTATCCTCTATCCTATCCTATCCTCTATCCGATTCTCTATCCTATCCTATCCTCTATCCGATCCTCTATCCTATCCTATCCTCTATCCTATCCTATCCTCTATCCTATCCTATCCTCTATCCTATCCTATCCTCTATCCTATCCTATCCTCTATCCTATACTCTATCCTATCCTATCCTCTGTCCTATCCTATCCTCTATCCTATCCTATCCTCTATCCTATCCTCTATCCTATCCTCTATCCTATCCTATCCTCTATCCTATCCTATCCTATCCTCTATCCTATCCTATCCTCTATCCTATCCTCTATCCTATCCTATCCTCTATCCTATCCTATCCTCTATCCTATCCTATCATCTATCCTATCCTATCCTCTATCCTATCCTATCCTCTATCCTATCCTATCCTATCCTCTATCCTATCCTATCCTTTATCCTATCCTATCCTCTATTCTATCCTATCCTCTGTCCTATACTATCCTCTATCCTATCCTATCCTCTATCCTATCCTATCCTCTATCCGATCCTCTATCCAATCCTATCATTTATCCTATCCTATCCTCTATCCTACTCTATCCTCTATCCTATCCTATCCTCTATCCTATCCTATCCTCTATCCTATCCTCTATCGTATCCTATCCTCTATCCTATCCTCTACCCTATCCTATCCTCTTTAATATCGTATACTCTATCCTATAATATCATCTATCCTATCCTATCCTCTATCCTATCCTCTATCCTATCCTATCCTCTATCCTATCCTATCCTCTATCCTATCCTCTATCCTATCCTATCCTCTGTCCTATCCTATCCTCTATCCTATCCTATCCTCTATCCTATCCTATCCTCTATCCTATCCTATCCTCTATCTTATCCTATCCTCTATCCTATCCTCGATCCTATCCTCTATCCTATCCTATCCTCTATTCTATCCTATCCTCTATCCTATCCTATCCTCTATCCGATCCTCTATCCTATCCTATCCTCTATCCTATCCTATCCTCTATCCGATTCTCTATCCTATCCTATCCTCTATCCGATCCTCTATCCTATCCTATCCTCTATCCTATCCTATCCTCTATCCTATCCTATCCTCTATCCTATCCTATCCTCTATCCTATACTCTATCCTATCCTATCCTCTGTCCTATCCTATCCTCTATCCTATCCTATCCTCTATCCTATCCTCTATCCTATCCTCTATCCTATCCTATCCTCTATCCTATCCTATCCTATCCTCTATCCTATCCTATCCTCTATCCTATCCTCTATCCTATCCTATCCTCTATCCTATCCTATCCTCTATCCTATCCTATCATCTATCCTATCCTATCCTCTATCCTATCCTATCCTCTATCCTATCCTATCCTATCCTCTATCCTATCCTATCCTTTATCCTATCCTATCCTCTATTCTATCCTATCCTCTGTCCTATACTATCCTCTATCCTATCCTATCCTCTATCCTATCCTATCCTCTATCCGATCCTCTATCCAATCCTATCATTTATCCTATCCTATCCTCTATCCTACTCTATCCTCTATCCTATCCTATCCTCTATCCTATCCTATCCTCTATCCTATCCTCTATCGTATCCTATCCTCTATCCTATCCTCTACCCTATCCTATCCTCTTTAATATCGTATACTCTATCCTATAATATCATCTATCCTATCCTATCCTCTATCCTATCCTCTATCCTATCCTATCCTCTATCCTATCCTATCCTCTATCCTATCCTCTATCCTATCCTATCCTCTGTCCTATCCTATCCTCTATCCTATCCTATCCTCTATCCTATCCTATCCTCTATCCTATCCTATCCTCTATCTTATCCTATCCTCTATCCTATCCTCGATCCTATCCTCTATCCTATCCTATCCTCTATCCTATCCTATCCTCTATCCTATCCTATCCTCTATCCTATCCTATCCTCTATCCTATGCTATCCTCTACCCTATCCTATCCTCTATCCTATCCTATCCTCTATCCTATCCTATCCTATCCTCTATCCTATCCTATACTTTATCCTATCCTATCCTCTATTCTATCCTATCCTCTATCCTATCCTATCCTCTATCCTATCCTATCTTCTATCCGATCCTCTATCCTATCCTATCCTCTATCCGATCCTCTATCCTATCCTATCCTCTATCCTATCCTATCCTCTATCCTATCCTATCCTCTATCCTATCCTATCCTCTATCCTATACTCTATCCTATCCTATCCTCTGTCCTATCCTATCCTCTATCCTATCCTATCCTCTATCCTATCCTATCCTCTATCCTATCCTATCCTCTATCCTATCCTATCCTTTATCCTATCCTATCCTCTATCCTATCCTATCCTCTATCCTATACTATCCTCTACCTTATCCTATCCTCTATCCTATCCAATTACGTATCCTATCCTCTATCCTATCCTTTCCTCTATCCTATCCTATCCTCTATCCGATCCTCTATCCTATCCTATCCTCTATCCTATCCTCTATCCTATCCTCTATCCTATCCTCTATCCTATCCTCTATCTTATCCTATCCTCTATCCTATCCTATCCTCCATCCTATCCTATCCTCTATCCGATTCTCTATCCTATCCTATCCTCTATCTTATCCTATCCTCTATCCTATCCTCTATCCTATCCTCTATCCTATCCTATCCTCTATCCGATCCTCTATCCTATCCTATCCTCTATCATATCCTATCCTCTATCCTATCCTATCCTCTATCCTATCCTATCCTCTATCCTATTATATCCTCTATCCTATCCTATCCTCTACGTTATCCTATACTGTAACCTATCCAATTACCTATCCTATCCTCTATCCTATCCTATCCTCTATCTTATCCTATCCTCTATCCTATCCTATACTGTAACCTATCCAATTACCTATCCTATCCTCTATCCTATCCTATCCTCTATCTTATCCTATCCTCTATCCTATCCTCTATCCTATTATATCCTCTATCCTATCCTATCCTCTACCTTATCCTATACTCTATCCTTTCCAATTACCTATCCTATCCTCTATCCTATCCTATCCTCTATCCTATCCTATCCTCTATCCTATCCTCTATCCTATCCTATCCTCTATCCTATCCTATCCTCTATCCTATCCTATCCTATCCTCTATCCTATCCTATCCTCTATCCTATCCTATCCTTTATCCTATTCTATCCTCTATCCTATCCTATCCTCTATCCTACCCTATCCTCTATCCTATACTATCCTCTACCTTATCCTATCCTCTATCCTATCCTATCCTCTACCCTATCCTATCCTCTATCCTATCCTATCCTCTATCCTATCCTTTCCTCAATCCTATTATATCCTCTATCCTATCCTATCCTCTATCCTATCCTATCCTATCCTCTATCCTATCCTATACTATCCTCTATCCTATCCTTTATAAAATCCTATCCTCTATTCTATCCTATCCTCTATCCTATACTATCCTCTATCCTATCCTATCCTCTATCCTATCCTATCCTCTATCCGATCCTCTATCCAATCCTATCCTTTATCCTATCCTATCCTCTATCCTACTCTATCCTCTATCCTATCCTATCCTCTATCCTATACTATCCTCTACCTTATCCTATCCTCTATCCTATCCAATTACGTATCCTATCCTCTATCCTATCCTTTCCTCTATCCTATCCTATCCTCTAACCTATCCTATCCTCTATCCTATCCAATCCTCTATCCTATCCTATCCTATATCCTATCCTATCCTCAACCCTATCCTATCCTCAATTCTATCCTATACTCCAACCTATCCTATCCGCTATCCTATCCTATTCTCTGTGCTATCCTCTATCCTATCCTATCCTTTATCCTATCCTATCCTCTATCCTATCCTATCCTCTATCCGATCCTCTATCCAATCCTATCCTTTATCCTATCCTATCCTCTATCCTACTCTATCCTCTATCCTATCCTCTATCCTATCCTATCCTCTATCCGATCCTATCCTCTATCCTATCCTATCCTCTATCCTATCCTATCCTCTATCCTATCCTCTATCCTATTATATCCTCTATCCTATCCTATCCTCTACCTTATCCTATACTCTATCCTTTCCAATTACCTATCCTATCCTCTATCCTATCCTATCCTCTATCCTATCCTATCCTCTATCCTATCCTATCCTCTATCCTATCCTATCCTCTATCCTATCCTATCCTCTATCCTATACTATCCTCTACCTTATCCTATCCTCTATCCTATCCTATCCTCTATCCGATCCTCTATCCTATCCTATCCTCTATCCTATCCTATCCTCTATCCTATCCTATCCTCTATCCTATCCTATCCTCTATCCTATCCTATCCTCTATCCTATCCTCTATCCTATCCTATCCTCTACCTTATCCTTTACTCTATCCTTTCCAATTACCTATCCTATCCTCTATCCTATCCTATCCTCTATCCTATCCTATCCTCTATCCTATCCTATCCTCTATCCTATCCTATCCTCTATCCTATCCTATCCTTTATCCTATCCTATCCTCTATCCTATCCTATCCTCTATCCTATCCTATCCTCTATCCTATCCTATCCTCTATCCTATCCTATCCTCTATCCTATCCTATCCTCTATCCTATCCTATCCTCTATCCTATCCTATCCTCTATCCTATCCTATCCTTTATCCTATCCTATCCTCTATCCTATCCTATCCTCTATCCTATCCTATCCTCTATCCTATACTATCCTCTACCTTATCCTATCCTCTATCCTATCCTATCCTCTATCCGATCCTCTATCCTATCCTATCCTCTATCCTATCGTATCCTCTATCCTATCCTATCCTCTATCCTATCCTATCCTCTATCCTATCCTATCCTCTATCCTATCCTCTATCCTATTATATCCTCTATCCTATCCTATCCTCTATCCTATCCTATCCTCTATCCTATCCTATCCTCTATTCTATCCTATCCTCTATCCTATCCTATCCTCTATCCTATCCTATCCTTTATCCTATCCTATCCTCTATCCTATCCTATCCTCTATCCTATACTATCCTCTACCTTATCCTATCCTCTATCCTATCCTATCCTCTATCCGATCCTCTATCCTATCCTATCCTCTATCCGATCCTATCCTCTATCCTATCCTATCCTCTATGCTATCCTATCCTCTATCCTATCCTCTATCCTATTATATCCTCTATCCTATCCTATCCTCTACCTTATCCTATACTCTATCCTTTCCAATTACCTATCCTATCCTCTATCCTATCCTATCCTCTATCCTATCCTATCCTCTATCCTATCCTATCCTCTATCCTCTCCTATCCTCTATCCTATCCTATCCTCTATCCTATCCTATCCTCTATCCTATCCTATCCTCTATCCTATCCTATCCTTTATCCTATCCTATCCTCTATCCTATCCTATCCTCTATCCTATCCTATCCTCTATCCTATACTATCCTCTACCTTATCCTATCCTCTATCCTATCCTATCCTCTATCCGATCCTCTATTCTATCCTATCCTCTATCCTATCCTATCCTCTATCCTATCCTATCCTCTATCCTATCCTCTATCCTATTATATCCTCTATCCTATCCTATCCTCTACCTTATCCTATACTCTATCCTTTCCAATTACCTATCCTATCCTCTATCCTATCCTATCCTCTATCCTATCCTATCCTCTATCCTATCCTATCCTCTATCCTATCCTATCCTCTATCCTATCCTATCCTCTATCCTATTATATCCTCTATCCTATCCTATCCTCTACGTTATCCTATACTCTATTCTATCCAATTACCTATCCTATCCTCTATCCTATCCTATCCTCTATCTTATCCTATCCTCTATCCTATCCTATCCTCTATCCTATCCTCTATCCTATCCTATCCTCTATCCTATCCTATCCTCTATCCTATCCTATCCTTTATCCTATCCTATCCTCTATCCTATCCTATCCTATCCTCTATCCTATCCTATCCTCTATCCTATCCTATCCTCTATCCTATACTATCCTCTACCTTATCCTATCCTCTATCCTATCCTATCCTCTATCCGATCCTCTATCCTATCCTATCCTCTATCCTATCCTATCCTCTATCCTATCCTATCCTCTATCCTATCCTATCCTCTATCCTATCCTATCCTCTATCCTATTATATCCTCTATCCTATCCTATCCTCTACGTTATCCTATACTCTATCCTATCCAATTACCTATCCTATCCTCTATCCTATCCTATCCTCTATCTTATCCTATCCTCTATCCTATCCTATCCTCTATCCTATCCTCTATCCTATCCTATCCTCTATCCTATCCTATCCTCCATCCTATCCTATCCTTTATCCTATCCTATCCTCTATCCTATCCTATCCTCTATCCTATTCTATCCTCTACCTTATCCTATCCTCTATATTATCCAATTACGTATCCTATCCTCTATCCTATCCTTTCCTCTATCCTATCCTATCCTCTATCCTATCCTTTCCTCTATCCTATCCTATCCTCTATCCGATCCTCTATCCTATCCTATCCTCTATCCTATCCTCTATCCTATCCTCTATCCTATCCTCTATCCTATCCTCTATCCTATCCTCTATCCTATCCTCTATCTTATCCTATCCTCTATCCTATCCTCTATCCTATCCTCTATCCTATCCTATCCTCTATCCTATCCTCTACCCTATCCTATCCTCTTTAATATCGTATACTCTATCCTATAATATCATCTATCCTATCCTATCCTCTATCCTATCCTATCCTCTATCCTATCCTCTATCCTATCCTATCCTCTATCCTATCCTCTATCCTATCCTCTATCCTATCCTATCCTATCCCCTATCCTATCCTATCCTATCCTCTATCCTATCCTATCCTTTATCCTATCCTATCCTATCCTTTGTCCTATCCTATCCTCTATCCTATCCTATCCTCTATCCTATACTATCCTCTACCTTATCCTATCCTATCCCCTATCCTATCCTATCCTCTATCCTATCCTATCCTCTATCCTATCCTTTCCTCAATCCTATTATATCCTCTATCCTATCCTATCCTCTATCCTATCCTATCCTATCCTCTATCCTATCCTATCCTTTATCCTATCCTATCCTCTATTCTATCCTATCCTCTATCCTATACTATCCTCTATCCTATCCTATCCTTTATCCTATCCTATCCTCTATCCTATCCTATCATCTATCCTACACTATCCTCTACCTTATCCTATCCTCTATCCTATCCAATTACGTATCCTATCCTCTATCCTATCCTTTCCTCTATCCTATCCTATCCTCTATCCGATCCTCTATCCTATCCTATCCTCTATCCTATCCTCTATCCTATCCTCTATCCTATCCTCTATCCTATCCTCTATCGTATCCTCTATCCTATCCTATCCTATCCTCTATCCTATCCTATCCTTTATCCTATCCTATCCTCTATTCTACCCTATCCTTTATCCTATCCTCTATCCTATACTATCCCCTATCCTATTATATCCTCTATCCTATCCTATCCTCTACCTTATCCTATACTCTATCCTACCCAATTACCTATCCTATCCTCTATCCTATCCTATCCTCTATCCTATCCTATCCTCTATCCTATCCTATCCTCTATCCTATCCTATCCTCTATCCTATCCTATCCTCTATCCGATCCTCTATTCTATCCTATCCTCTATCCTATCCTATCCTCTATCCTATCCTATCCTCTATCCTATCCTCTATCCTATTATATCCTCTATCCTATCCTATCCTCTACCTTATCCTATACTCTATCCTTTCCAATTACCTATCCTATCCTCTATCCTATCCTATCCTCTATCCTATCCTATCCTCTATCCTATCCTATCCTCTATCCTATCCTATCCTCTATCCTATCCTATCCTCTATCCTATCCTATCCTCTATCCTATCCTATCCTCTATCCTATCCTATCCTCTATCCTATTATATCCTCTATCCTATCCTATCCTCTACGTTATCCTATACTCTATTCTATCCAATTACCTATCCTATCCTCTATCCTATCCTCTATCCTATCCTATCCTCTATCCTATCCTATCCTCCATCCTATCCTATCCTTTATCCTATCCTATCCTCTATCCTATCCTATCCTCTATCCTATTCTATCCTCTACCTTATCCTATCCTCTATCCTATCCAATTACGTATCCTATCCTCTATCCTATCCTTTCCTCTATCCTATCCTATCCTCTATCCTATCCTTTCCTCTATCCTATCCTATCCTCTATCCGATCCTCTATCCTATCCTATCCTCTATCCTATCCTCTATCCTATCCTCTATCCTATCCTCTATCCTATCCTCTATCCTATCCTCTATCTTATCCTATCCTCTATCCTATCCTCTATCCTATCCTCTATCCTATCCTATCCTCTATCCTATCCTCTACCCTATCCTATCCTCTTTAATATCGTATACTCTATCCTATAATATCATCTATCCTATCCTATCCTCTATCCTATCCTATCCTCTATCCTATCCTCTATCCTATCCTATCCTCTATCCTATCCTCTATCCTATCCTATCCTATCCCCTATCCTATCCTATCCTATCCTCTATCCTATCCTATCCTTTATCCTATCCTATCCTATCCTTTGTCCTATCCTATCCTCTATCCTATCCTATCCTCTATCCTATACTATCCTCTACCTTATCCTATCCTATCCCCTATCCTATCCTATCCTCTATCCTATCCTATCCTCTATCCTATCCTTTCCTCAATCCTATTATATCCTCTATCCTATCCTATCCTCTATCCTATCCTATCCTATCCTCTATCCTATCCTATCCTTTATCCTATCCTATCCTCTATTCTATCCTATCCTCTATCCTATACTATCCTCTATCCTATCCTATCCTTTATCCTATCCTATCCTCTATCCTATCCTATCATCTATCCTACACTATCCTCTACCTTATCCTATCCTCTATCCTATCCAATTACGTATCCTATCCTCTATCCTATCCTCTATCCTATCCTATCCTATCCTCTATCCTATCCTATCCTATCCTCTATCCTATCCTATCCTTTATCCTATCCTATCCTATCCTTTATCCTATCCTATCCTCTATCCTATCCTATCCTCTATCCTATACTATCCTCTACCTTATCCTATCGTATCCCCTATCCTATCCTATCCTCTATCCTATCCTATCCTCTATCCTATCCTTTCCTCATTCCTATTATATCCTCTATCCTATCCTATCCTCTATCCTATCCTATCCTATCCTCTATCCTATCCTATCCTTTATCCTATCCTATCCTCTATTCTATCCTATCCTCTATCCTATCCTATCCTCTATCCTATCCTATCCTCTATCCGATCCTCTATGCAATCCTATCCTTTATCCTATCCTATCCTCTATCCTACTCTATCCTCTTCCTATCCTATCCTCTATCCTATCCTGTCCTCTATCTGATCCTCTATCCTATCCTATCCTCTATCATATCCTATCCTCTATCCTATCCTATCCTCTATCCTCTATCCTATCCTATCCTCTATCCTATCCGATCCTCTATCCTATCCTATCCTCTATCCTATCCTCTATCCTATCCTCTATCCTATCCTATACTTTATCCTATCCTATCCTCTATTCTATCCTATCCTTTATCCTATCCTCTATCCTATACTATCCCCTATCCTATTATATCCTCTATCCTATCCTATCCTCTACCTTATCCTATACTCTATCCTATCCAATTACCTATCCTATCCTCTATCCTATCCTATCCTCTATCCTATCCTATCCTCTATTATATCCTATCCTCTATCCTATCCTATCCTCTATCCTATCCTATCCTCTATCCTATCCTATCCTCTATCCTATCCTATCCTCTATCCTATCCTATCCTCTATCCTATCCTATCCTCTATCCTATCCTATCCTCTATCCTATCCTATCCTCTATCCTATCCTATCCTCTATCCTATCCTATCCTCTATCCTATCCTATCCTCTATCCTATCCTATCCTCTATCCTATCCTATCCTCTATCCTATCCTATCCTCTATCCGATCCTATCCTCTATCCTATCCTATCCTCTATCCTATCCTATCCTCTATCCTATCCTATCCTTCTCTCCTATCCTATCCTCTATCCTATCCTATCCTCTATCCTATCCTATCCTCTATCCTATCCTATCCTCTATCCTATCCTATCCTATCCTCTATCCTATCCTATCCTCTATCCTATCCTATCCTCTATCCTATCCTATCCTTTATCCTATCCTATCCTCTATCCTATCCTATCCTCTATCCTATACTATCCTCTACCTTATCCTATCCTCTATCCTATCCAATTACGTATCCTATCCTCTATCCTATCCTTTCCTCTATCCTATCCTATCCTCTATCCGATCCTCTATCCTATCCTATCCTCTATCCTATCCTCTATCCTATCCTCTATCCTATCCTCTATCCTATCCTCTATCTTATCCTATCCTCTATTCTATCCTATCCTCTATCCTATCCTATCCTCTATCCGATCCTCTATCCTATCCTATCCTCTATCTTATCCTATCCTCTATCCTATCCTCTATCCTATCCTCTATCCTATCCTATCCTCTATCCGATCCTCTATCCTATCCTATCCTCTATCATATCCTATCCTCTATCCTATCCTATCCTCTATCCTATCCTATCCTCTATCCTATTATATCCTCTATCCTATCCTATCCTCTACGTTATCCTATACTGTAACCTATCCAATTACCTATCCTATCCTCTATCCTATCCTATCCTCTATCTTATCCTATCCTCTATCCTATCCTATCCTCTATCCTATCCTATCCTTTATCCTATCCTATCCTCTATCCTATCCTATCCTCTATCCGATCCTCTATCCAATCCTATCCTTTATCCTATCCTATCCTCTATCCTACTCTATCCTCTATCCTATCCTCTATCCTATCCTATCCTCTATCCGATCCTCTATCCTATCCTATCCTCTATCCGATCCTCTATCCTATCCTATCCTCTATCCGATCCTATCCTCTATCCTATCCTATCCTCTATCCTATGCTATCCTCTATCCTATCCTCTATCCTATTATATCCTCTATCCTATCCTATCCTCTATCCGATCCTCTATCCTATCCTATCCTCTATCTTATCCTATCCTCTATCCTATCCTCTATCCTATCCTCTATCCTATCCTCTATCCTATCCTCTATCCTATCCTATCCTCTATCCGATCCTCTATCCTATCCTATCCTCTATCATATCCTATCCTCTATCCTATCCTATCCTCTATCCTATCCTATCCTCTATCCTATTATATCCTCTATCCTATCCTATCCTCTACGTTATCCTATACTGTATCCTATCCAATTACCTATCCTATCCTCTATCCTATCCTATCCTGTATCTTGTCCTATCCTCTATCCTATCCTATCCTGTATCCTATCCTATCCTTTATCCTATCCTATCCTCTATCCTATCCTATCCTCTATCCGATCCTCTATCCAATCCTATCCTTTATCCTATCCTATCCTCTATCCTACTCTATCCTCTATCCTATCCTCTATCCTATCCTATCCTCTATCCGATCCTCTATCCGATCCTCTATCCTATCCTATCCTCTATCCGATCCTACCCTCTATCCGATCCTATCCTCTATCCTATCCTATCCTCTATCCTATCCTATCCTCTATCCTATCCTCTATCCTATTATATCCTCTATCCTATCCTATCCTCTATCCGATCCTCTATCCTATCCTATCCTCTATCCTATCCTCTATCCTATCCTCTATCCTATCCTCTATCCTATCCTCTATCTTATCCTATCCTCTATCCTATCCTATCCTCTATCCTATCCTATCCTCTATCCGATCCTCTATCCTATCCTATCCTCTATCTTATCCTATCCTCTATCCTATCCTCTATCCTATCCTCTATCCTATCCTCTATCCTATCCTCTATCCTATCCTATCCTCTATCCGATCCTCTATCCTATCCTATCCTCTATCATATCCTATCCTCTATCCTATCCTATCCTCTATCCTATCCTATCCTCTATCCTATTATATCCTCTATCCTATCCTATCCTCTACGTTATCCTATACTGTAACCTATCCAATTACCTATCCTATCCTCTATCCTATCCTATCCTCTATCTTATCCTATCCTCTATCCTATCCTATCCTCTATCCTATCCTATCCTTTATCCTATCCTATCCTCTATCCTATCCTATCCTCTATCCGATCCTCTATCCAATCCTATCCTTTATCCTATCCTATCCTCTATCCTACTCTATCCTCTATCCTATTCTCTATCCTATCCTATCCTCTATCCGATCCTCTATCCTATCCTATCCTCTATCCGATCCTCTATCCTATCCTATCCTCTATCCGATCCTATCCTCTATCCTATCCTATCCTCTATCCTATGCTATCCTCTATCCTATCCTCTATCCTATTATATCCTCTATCCTATCCTATCCTCTATCCGATCCTCTATCCTATCCTATCCTCTATCTTATCCTATCCTCTATCCTATCCTCTATCCTATCCTCTATCCTATCCTCTATCCTATCCTCTATCCTATCCTATCCTCTATCCGATCCTCTATCCTATCCTATCCTCTATCATATCCTATCCTCTATCCTATCCTATCCTCTATCCTATCCTATCCTCTATCCTATTATATCCTCTATCCTATCCTATCCTCTACGTTATCCTATACTGTATCCTATCCAATTACCTATCCTATCCTCTATCCTATCCTATCCTGTATCTTGTCCTATCCTCTATCCTATCCTATCCTGTATCCTATCCTATCCTTTATCCTATCCTATCCTCTATGCTATCCTATCCTCTATCCGATCCTCTATCCAATCCTATCCTTTATCCTATCCTATCCTCTATCCTACTCTATCCTCTATCCTATCCTCTATCCTATCCTATCCTCTATCCGATCCTCTATCCGATCCTCTATCCTATCCTATCCTCTATCCGATCCTACCCTCTATCCGATCCTATCCTCTATCCTATCCTATCCTCTATCCTATCCTATCCTCTATCCTATCCTCTATCCTATTATATCCTCTATCCTATCCTATCCTCTATCCGATCCTCTATCCTATCCTATCCTCTATCCTATCCTCTATCCTATCCTCTATCCTATCCTCTATCCTATCCTCTATCTTATCCTATCCTCTATCCTATCCTATCCTCTATCCTATCCTATCCTCTATCCGATCCTCTATCCTATCCTATCCTCTATCTTATCCTATCCTCTATCCTATCCTCTATCCTATCCTCTATCCTATCCTATCCTCTATCCGATCCTCTATCCTATCCTATCCTCTATCATATCCTATCCTCTATCCTATCCTATCCTCTATCCTATCCTATCCTCTATCCTATTATATCCTCTATCCTATCCTATCCTCTACGTTATCCTATACTGTAACCTATCCAATTACCTATCCTATCCTCTATCCTATCCTATCCTCTATCTTATCCTATCCTCTATCCTATCCTATCCTCTATCCTATCCTATCCTTTATCCTATCCTATCCTCTATCCTATCCTATCCTCTATCCGATCCTCTATCCAATCCTATCCTTTATCCTATCCTATCCTCTATCCTACTCTATCCTCTATCCTATTCTCTATCCTATCCTATCCTCTATCCGATCCTCTATCCTATCCTATCCTCTATCCGATCCTCTATCCTATCCTATCCTCTATCCGATCCTATCCTCTATCCTATCCTATCCTCTATCCTATGCTATCCTCTATCCTATCCTCTATCCTATTATATCCTCTATCCTATCCTATCCTCTATCCTATTATATCCTCTATCCTATCCTATCCTCTATCCGATCCTCTATCCTATCCTATCCTCTATCTTATCCTATCCTCTATCCTATCCTCTATCCTATCCTCTATCCTATCCTCTATCCTATCCTCTATCCTATCCTATCCTCTATCCGATCCTCTATCCTATCCTATCCTCTATCATATCCTATCCTCTATCCTATCCTATCCTCTATCCTATCCTATCCTCTATCCTATTATATCCTCTATCCTATCCTATCCTCTACGTTATCCTATACTGTATCCTATCCAATTACCTATCCTATCCTCTATCCTATCCTATCCTGTATCTTGTCCTATCCTCTATCCTATCCTATCCTGTATCCTATCCTATCCTTTATCCTATCATATCCTCTATCCTATCCTATCCTCTATCCGATCCTCTATCCAATCCTATCCTTTATCCTATCCTATCCTCTATCCTACTCTATCCTCTATCCTATCCTCTATCCTATCCTATCCTCTATCCGATCCTCTATCCGATCCTCTATCCTATCCTATCCTCTATCCGATCCTACCCTCTATCCGATCCTATCCTCTATCCTATCCTATCCTCTATCCTATCCTATCCTCTATCCTATCCTCTATCCTATTATATCCTCTATCCTATCCTATCCTCTACCTTATCCTATACTCTATCCTTTCCAATTACCTATCCTATCCTCTATCCTATCCTCTATCCTATCCTCTATCCTATCCTACCCTTTATCCTATTCTATCCTCTATCCTATCCTATCCTTTATCCTATCCTATCCTCTATTCTATCCTATCCTCTATCCTATACTATCCTCTATCCTATCCTATCCTCTATCCGATCCTCTATCCAATCCTATCCTTTATCCTATCCCATCCTCTATCCTACTCTATCCTCTATCCTATCCTCTATCCTATCCTATCCTCTATCCGATCCTCTATCCTATCCTATCCTCTATCCGATCCTCTATCCTATCCTATCCTCTATCCGATCCTATCCTCTATCCTATCCTATCCTCTATGCTATCCTATCCTCTATCCTATCCTCTATCCTATTATATCCTCTATCCTATCCTATCCTCTACCTTATCCTATACTCTATCCTTTCCAATTACCTATCCTATCCTCTATCCTATCCTATCCTCTATCCTATCCTATCCTCTATCCTATCCTATCCTCTATCCTATCCTATCCTCTATCCTATCCTATCCTCTATCCTATCCTATCCTCTATCCTATCCTATCCTCTATCCTATCCTATCCTCTATCCTATCCTATCCTCTATCCTATCCTATCCTTTATCCTATCCTATCCTCTATCCTATCCTATCCACTGTCCTATCCTATCCTCTATCCTATACTATCCTCTACCTTATCCTATCCTCTATCCTAACCTATCCTCTATCCTATCCTATCCTCTATCCTATCCTACCCTCTATCCTATCCTATCCTCTTTCCTATCCTATCCTCTATCCTATCCTATCCTCTATCCTATCCTTTCCTCAATCCTATCATATCCTCTATCCTGTCCTATCCTCTATCCTATCCTATCCTCTATCCTATCCTTTCCTCAATCCTATTATATCCTCTATCCTATCCTATCCTCTATCCTATCCTATCCTCTATCCTATCCTATCCTCTATCCTATCCTATCCTCTATCCTATCCTATCCTCTATCCTATCCTATCCTCTATCCTATCCTATCCTCTATCCTATCCTATCCTCTATCCTATCCTATCCTCTATCCGATCCTATCCTCTATCCTATCCTATCCTCTATCCTATCCTATCCTCTATCCTATCCTATCCTTTATCCTATTGTATCCTCTATCCTATCCTATCCTCTATCCTATCCTATCCTCTATCCTATACTATCCTCTACCTTATCCTATCCTCTATCCTATCCTATCCTCTATCCGATCCTCTATCCTATCCTATCCTCTATCATATCCTATCCTCTATCCTATCCTATCCTCTATCCTATCCTATCCTCTATCCTATTATATCCTCTATCCTATCCTATCCTCTACGTTATCCTATACTCTATCCTATCCAATTACCTATCCTATCCTCTATCCTATCCTATCCTCTATCTTATCCTATCCTCTATCCTATCCTATCCTCTATCCTATCCTATCCTCTATCCTATACTATCCTCTATCCTATCCTATCCTCTATCCTATTATATCCTCTATCCTATCCTATCCTCTACGTTATCCTATACTCTATCCTATCCAATTACCTATCCTATCCTCTATCCTATCCTATCCTCTATCTTATCCTATCCTCTATCCTATCCTATCCTCTATAATATCCTCTATCCTATCCTATCCTCTATCCTATCCTATCCTCTATCCTATCCTATCCTTTATCCTATCCTATCCTCTATCCTATCCTATCCTCTATCCTATACTATCCTCTACTTTATCCTATCCAATTACGTATCCTATCCTCTATCCTATCCTTTCCTCTATCCTATCCTATCCTCAATCCGATCCTCTATCCTATCCTATCCTCTATCCTATCCTCTATCCTATCCTCTATCCTATCCTCTATCGTATCCTCTATCCTATCCTCTATCTTATCCTATCCTCTATCCTATCCTCTATCCTATCCTCTATCCTATCCTATCCACTATCCTATCCTCTACCCTATCCTATCCTTTTTAATATCGTATACTCTGTCCTATAATATCATCTATCCTATAATATCATCTATCCTATCCTATCCTCTATCCTATCCTATCCTCTATCCTATCCTATCCTCTATCCTATCCTCTATCCTATCCTATCCTCTATCCTATCCTCTATCCTATCCTATCCTATCCTCTATCCTATCCTATCCTATCCTCTATCCTATCCTATCCTATCCTCTATCCTATCCTATCCTTTATCCTATCCTATCCTATCCTATCCTTTATCCTATCCTATCCTCTATCCTATCATATCCTCTATCCTATACTATCCTCTACCTTATCCTATCCTATCCCCTATCCTATCATATCCTCTATCCTATCCTATCCTCTATCCTATCCTTTCCTCAATCCTATTATATCCTCTATCCTATCCTATCCTCTATCCTATCCTATCCTATCCTCTATCCTATCCTTTATCCTATCCTATCCTCTATTCTATCCTATCCTCTATCCTATACTATCCTCTATCCTATCCTATCCTCTATCCTATCCTATCCTCTATCCGATCCTCTATCCAATCCTATCCTTTATCCTATCCTATCCTCTATCCTACTCTATCCTCTATCCTATCCTATCCTCTATCCTATCCTATCCTCTATCCGATCCTCTATCCTATCCTATCCTCTGTCCTATCCTATCCTCTATCCTATCCTATCCTCTATCCTATCCTATCCTCTAACCTATCCTATCCTTTATCCTATCCTATCCTCTATCCTATCCTATCCTCTATCCTATCCTATCCTCTATCCTATACTATCCTCTACCTTATCCTATCCTCTATCCTATCCTATCCTCTATCCTATCCTATCCTCTATCCTATCCTATCCTCTATCCTATCCTCTATCCTATTATATCCTCTATCCTATCCTATCTTCTACCTTATCCTTTACTCTATCCTTTCCAATTACCTATCCTATCCTCTATCCTATCCTCTATCCTATCCTACCCTCTATCCTATCCTATCCTCTATCCTATCCTATCCTTTATCCTATCCTATCCTCTATTCTATCCTATCCTCTATCCTATACTATCCTCTATCCTGTCCTATCCTCTATCCTATCCTATCCTCTATCCGATCCTCTATCCAATCCTATCCTTAGACCTATCCTATCCTCTATCCTACTCTATCCTCTATCCTATCCTCTATCCTATCCTATCCTCTATCCGATCCTCTATCCTATCCTATCCTCTATCCGATCCTCTATCCTATCCTATCCTCTATCCGATCCTATCCTCTATCCTATCCTATCCTCTATGCTATCCTATCCTCTATCCTATCCTCTATCCTATTATATCCTCTATCCTATCCTATCCTCTACCTTATCCTATACTATATCCTTTCCAACTACCTATCCTATCCTCTATCCTATCCTATCCTCTATCCTACTCTATCCTCTATCCTATCCTATCCTCTATCCTATCCTACCCTCTATCCTATCCTATCCTCTATCCGTTCCCCTATCCTATCCTATCCTCTATCCGATCCTATCCTCTATCCTATCCTATCCTCTATGCTATCCTATCCTCTATCCTATCCTCTATCCTATTATATCCTCTATCCTATCCTATCCTCTACCTTATCCTATACTCTATCCTTTCCAATTACCTATATTATCCTCTATCCTATCCTATCCTCTATCCTATCCTATCCTCTATCCTATCCTATCCTCTATCCTATCCTATCCTCTATCCGATCCTATCCTCTATCCTATCCTATCCTCTATCCTATCCTATCCTCTATCCTATCCTATCCTTTATCCTATTGTATCCTCTATCCTATCCTATCCTCTATCCTATCCTATCCTCTATCCTATACTATCCTCTACCTTATCCTATCCTCTATCCTATCCTATCCTCTATCCGATCCTCTATCCTATCCTATTCTCTATCATATCCTATCCTCTATCCTATCCTATCCTCTATCCTATCCTATCCTCTATCCTATTATATCCTCTATCCTATCCTATCCTCTACGTTATCCTATACTCTATCCTATCCAATTACCTATCCTATCCTCTATCCTATCCTATCCTCTATCTTATCCTATCCTCTATCCTATCCTATCCTCTATCCTATCCTCTATCCTATCCTCTATCCTATCCTCTATCCTATCCTATCCTCTATCCTATCCTCTATCCTATCCTATCCTCTATCCTATACTATCCTCTATCCTATCCTATCCTCTATCCTATTATATCCTCTATCCTATCCTATCCTCTACGTTATCCTATACTCTATCCTATCCAATTACCTATCCTATCCTCTATCCTATCCTCTATCCTATCCTACCCTCTATCCTATCCTATCCTCTATCCTATCCTATCCTTTATCCTATCCTATCCTCTATTCTTTCCTATCCTCTATCCTATACTATCCTCTATCCTATCCTATCCTCTATCCTATCCTATCCTCTATCCGATCCTCTATCCTATCCTATCCTCTATCCGATCCTATCCTCTATCCTATCCTATCCTCTATGCTATCCTATCCTCTATCCTATCCTCTATCCTATTATATCCTCTATCCTATCCTATCCTCTACCTTATCCTATACTCTATCCTTTCCAATTACCTATCCTATCTTCTATCCTATCCTATCCTCTATCCTATCCTATCCTCTATCCTATCCTATCCTCTATCCTATCCTATCCTCTATCCTATCCTATCCTCTATCCTATCCTATCCTTTATCCTATCCTATCCTCTATCCTATCCTATCCTCTATCCTATCCTATCCTCTATCCTATACTATCCTCTACCTTATCCTATCCTCTATCCTATCCTATCCTCTATCCGATCCTCTATCCTATCCTATCCTCTATCCTATCCTATCCTCTATCCTATCCTATCCTCTATCCTATCCTATCCTCTATCCTATCCTATCCTCTATCCTATCCTATCCTCTATCCTATCCTATCCTCTATCCTATCCTATCCTCTATCCTATCCTATCCTCTATCCTATCCTATCCTCTATCCTATCCTATCCTCTATCCTATCCTATCCTCTATCCTATCCTATCCTCTATCCTATCCTATCCTCTATCCTATCCTATCCTCTATCCTATCCTATCCTCTATCCTATCCTCTATCCTATTATATCCTCTATCCTATCCTATCCTCTACCTTATCCTTTACTCTATCCTTTCCAATTACCTATCCTATCCTCTATCCTATCCTCTATCCTATACTATATCCTATCCTATCCTCTATCCTATCCTATCCTCTATCCTATCCTATCCTCTATCCTATCCTATCCTCTATCCTATCCTATCCTTTATCCTATCCTATCCTCTATCCTATCCTATCCTATATCCTATCCTATCCTCTATCCTATACTATCCTCTACCTTATCCTATCCTCTATCCTATCCTATCCTCTATCCGATCCTCTATCCTATCCTATCCTCTATCCTATCCTATCCTCTATCCTATCCTATCCTCTATCCTATCCTCTATCCTATTATATCCTCTATCCTATCCTATTCTCTACCTTATCCTTTACTCTATCCTTTCCAATTACCTATCCTATCCTCTATCCTATCCTCTATCCTATCCTACCCTCTATCCTATCCTATCCTCTATCCTATCCTATCCTTTATCCTATCCTATCCTCTATTCTATCCTATCCTCTATCCTATACTATCCTCTATCCTATCCTATCCTCTATCCTATCCTATCCTCTATCCGATCCTCTATCCTATCCTATCCTCTATCCTATCCTATCCTCTATCCTATCCTATCCTTTATCCTATCCTATCCTCTATCCTATCCTATCCTCTATCCTATACTATCCTCTACCTTATCCTATCCTCTATCCTATCCAATTACGTATCCTATCCTCTATCCTATCCTTTCCTCTATCCTATCCTATCCTCTATCCGATCCTCTATCCTATCCTACCCTCTATCCTATCCTCTATCCTATCCTCTATCCTATCCTCTATCTTATCCTATCCTCTATCCTATCCTATCCTCTATCCTATCCTATCCTCTATCCTATCCTATCCTCTATCCGATCCTCTATCCTATCCTATCCTCTATCTTATCCTATCCTCTATCCTATCCTCTATCCTATCCTCTATCCTATCCTATCCTCTATCCGATCCTCTATCCTATCCTATCCTCTATCATATCCTATCCTCTATCCTATCCTATCCTCTATCCTATCCTATCCTCTACGTTATCCTATACTGTAACCTATCCAATTACCTATCCTATCCTCTATCCTATCCTATCCTCTATCTTATCCTATCCTCTATCCTATCCTATCCTCTATCCTATCCTATCCTTTATCCTATCCTATCCTCTATCCTATCCTATCCTCTATCCGATCCTCTATCCAATCCTATCCATTATCCTATCCTATCCTCTATCCTACTCTATCCTCTATCCTATCCTCTATCCTATCCTATCCTCTATCCGATCCTCTATCCTATCCTATCCTCTATCCGATCCTCTATCCTATCCTATCCTCTATCCGATCCTATCCTCTATCCGATCCTATCCTCTATCCTATCCTATCCTCTATCCTATCCTATCCTCTATCCTATCCTCTATCCTATCCTCTATCCTATTATATCATCTATCCTATCCTATCCTCTACCTTATCCTATACTCTATCCTTTCCAATTACCTATCCTATCCTCTATCCTATCCTATCCTCTATCCTATCCTATCCTCTATCCTATCCTATCCTCTATCCTATCCTATCCTCTATCCGATCCTCTATCCTATCCTATCCTCTATCCGATCCTCTGTCCTATCCTATCCTCTATCCTATCCTATCCTCTATCCTATCCTATCCTCTATCCTATCCTCTATCCTATTATATCCTCTATCCTATCCTATCCTCTACCTTATCCTTTACTCTATCCTTTCCAATTACCTATCCTATCCCCTATCCTATCCTCTATCCTATCCTATCCTTTATCCTATCCTATCCTCTATCCTATCCCATCCTCTATCCGATCCTCTATCCAATCCTATCCTTTATCCTATCCTATCCTCTATCCTACTCTATCCTCTATCCTATCCTCTATCCTATCCTACCCTTTATCCTATCCTATCCTCTATCCTATCCTATCCTTTATCCTATCCTATCCTCTATTCTATCCTATCCTCTATCCTATACTATCCTCTATCCTATCCTATCCTCTATAATATCCTATCCTCTATCCTATCCTCTATCCTATCCTATCCTATCCTTTATCCTATCCTATCCTCTATTCTATCCTATCCTCTATCCTATCCTCTATCCTATCCTATCCTCTATCCTATCCAATTACGTATCCTATCCTCTATCCTATCCTTTCCTCTATACTATCCTATCCTCTATCCGATCCTCTATCCTATCCTATCCTCTATCCTATCCTCTATCCTATCCTCTATCCTATCCTCTATCCTATCCTCTATCTTATCCTATCCTCTATCCTATCCTATCCTCTATCCTATCCTATCCTCTATCCGATCCTCTATCCTATCCTATCCTCTATCTTATCCTATCCTCTATCCTATCCTCTATCCTATCCTCTATCCTATCCTATCCTCTATCCGATGCTCTATCCTATCCTATCCTCTATCATATCCTATCCTCTATCCTATCCTATCCTCTATCCTATCCTATCCTCTACGTTATCCTATACTGTAACCTATCCAATTACCTATCCTATCCTCTATCCTATCCTATCCTCTATCTTATCCTATCCTCTATCCTATCCTATCCTCTATCCTATCCTATCCTTTATCCTATCCTATCCTCTATCCTATCCTATCCTCTATCCGATCCTCTATCCAATCCTATCCTTTATCCTATCCTATCCTCTATCCTACTCTATCCTCTATCCTATCCTCTATCCTATCCTATCCTCTATCCGATCCTCTATCCTATCCTATCCTCTATCATATCCTATCCTCTATCCTATCCTATCCTCTATCCTATCCTATCCTCTATCCTATTATATCCTCTATCCTATCCTATCCTCTACGTTATCCTATACTGTATCCTATCCAATTACCTATCCTATCCTCTATCCTATCCTATCCTGTATCTTATCCTATCCTCTATTATATCCTATCCTCTATCCTATCCTATCCTTTATCCTATCCTATCCTCTATCCTATCCCATCCTCTATCCGATCCTCTATCCAATCCTATCCTTTATCCTATCCTATCCTCTATCCTACTCTATCCTCTATCCTATCCTCTATCCTATCCTATCCTCTATCCGATCCTCTATCCTATCCTATCCTCTATCCGATCCTCTATCCTATCCTATCCTCTATCCGATCCTATCCTCTATCCGATCCTATCCTCTATCCTATCCTATCCTCTATCCTATCCTATCCTCTATCCTATCCTCTATCCTATTATATCCTCTATCCTATCCTATCCTCTACCTTATCCTATACTCTATCCTTTCCAATTACCTATCCTATCCTCTATCCTATCCTATCCTCTATCCTATCCTATCCTCTATCCTATCCTATCCTCTATCCTATCCTATCCTCTATCCTATCCTATCCTCTATCCTATCCTATCCTCTATCCGATCCTCTATCCTATCCTATCCTCTATCCTATCCTATCCTCTATCCTATCCTATCCTATATCCTATCCTATCCTCTATCCTATCCTATCCTCTATCCTATCCTATCCTCTATCCTATCCTCTATCCTATTATATCCTCTATCCTATCCTATCCTCTACCTTATCCTTTACTCTATCCTTTCCAATTACCTATCCTATCCTCTATCCTATCCTCTATCCTATCCTACCCTTTATCCTATCCTATCCTCTATCCTATCCTATCCTTTATCCTATCCTATCCTCTATTCTATCCTATCCTCTATCCTATACTATCCTCTATCCTATCCTATCCTCTATCCTATCCTATCCTCTATCCGATCCTCTATCCAATCCTATCCTTTATGCTATCCCATCCTCTATCCTACTCTATCCTCTATCCTATCCTCTATCCTATCCTATCCTCTATCCGATCCTCTATCCTATCCTATCCTCTATCCGATCCTCTATCCTATCCTATCCTCTATCCTATCCTATCCTCTATCCTATCCTATCCTCTATCCTATCCTATCCTCTATCCTATCCTATCCTCTATCCTATCCTATCCTCTATCCGATCCTCTATCCAATCCTATCCTTTATCCTATCCCATCCTCTATCCTACTCTATCCTCTATCCTATCCTCTATCCTATCCTATCCTCTATCCGATCCTCTATCCTATCCTATCCTCTATCCGATCCTCTATCCTATCCTATCCTCTATCCGATCCTATCCTCTATCCTATCCTATCCTATCCTCTATCCTATCCTCTATCCTATCCTATCCTCTATCCTATCCTATCCTCTATCCTATCCTATCCTCTATCCTATCCTATCCTCTATCCTATCCTATCCTCTATCCTATCCTATCCTCTATCCTATCCTATCCTCTATCCTATCCTCTATCCTATTATATCCTCTATCCTATCCTCTATCCTATTATATCCTCTATCCTATCCTATCCTCTACCTTATCCTATACTCTATCCTTTCCAATTACCTATCCTATCCTCTATCCTATCCTATCCTCTATCCTATCCTATCCTCTATCCTATCCTATCCTCTATCCTATCCTATCCTCTATCCTATCCTATCCTCTAACCTATCCTATCCTTTATCCTATCCTATCCTCTATCCTATCCTATCCTCTATCCTATCCTATCCTCTATCCTATCCTATCCTCTATCCTATACTATCCTCTACCTTATCCTATCCTCTATCCTATCCTATCCTCTATCCTATCCTCTATCCTATTATATCCTCTATCCTATCCTATCCTCTACCTTATCCTTTACTCTATCCTTTCCAATTACCTATCCTATCCTCTATCCTATCCTCTATCCTATCCTACCCTCTATCCTATCCTATCCTCTATCCTATCCTATCCTTTATCCTATCCTATCCTCTATTCTATCCTATCCTCTATCCTATACTATCCTCTATCCTATCCTATCCTCTATCCTATCCTATCCTCTATCCGATCCTCTATCCTATCCTATCCTCTATCCTATCCTATCCTCTATCCTATCCTATCCTTTATCCTATCCTATCCTCTATCCTATCCTATCCTCTATCCTATACTATCCTCTACCTTATCCTATCCTCTATCCTATCCAATTACGTATCCTATCCTCTATCCTATCCTTTCCTCTATCCTATCCTATCCTCTATCCGATCCTCTATCCTATCCTATCCTCTATCCTATCCTCTATCCTATCCTCTATCCTATCCTCTATCCTATCCTCTATCTTATCCTATCCTCTATCCTATCCTATCCTCTATCCTATCCTATCCTCTATCCGATCCTCTATCCTATCCTATCCTCTATCTTATCCTATCCTCTATCCTATCCTCTATCCTATCCTCTATCCTATCCTCTATCCTATCCTATCCTCTATCCTATCCTCTATCATATCCTATCCTCTATCCTATCCTATCCTCTATCCTATCCTATCCTCTACGTTATCCTATACTGTAACCTATCCAATTACCTATCCTATCCTCTATCCTATCCTATCCTCTATCTTATCCTATCCTCTATCCTATCCTATCCTCTATCCTATCCTATCCTTTATCCTATCCTATCCTCTATCCTATCGTATCCTCTATCCGATCCTATCCTCTACGTTATCCTATACTGTAACCTATCCAATTACCTATCCTATCCTCTATCCTATCCTATCCTCTATCTTATCCTATCCTCTATCCTATCCTATCCTCTATCCTATCCTATCCTTTATCCTATCCTATCCTCTATCCTATCCTATCCTCTATCCGATCCTCTATCCAATCCTATCCTTTATCCTATCCTATCCTCTATCCTACTCTATCCTCTATCCTATCCTCTATCCTATCCTATCCTCTATCCGATCCTCTATCCTATCCTATCCTCTATCCGATCCTCTATCCTATCCTATCCTCTATCCGATCCTATCCTCTATCCTATCCTATCCTCTATCCTATCCTCTATCCTATTATATCCTCTATCCTATCCTATCCTCTATCCGATCCTCTATCCTATCCTATCCTCTATCTTATCCTATCCTCTATCCTATCCTCTATCCTATCCTCTATCCTATCCTATCCTCTATCCGATCCTCTATCCTATCCTATCCTCTATCATATCCTATCCTCTATCCTATCCTATCCTCTATCCTATCCTATCCTCTATCCTATTATATCCTCTATCCTATCCTATCCTCTACGTTATCCTATACTGTATCCTATCCAATTACCTATCCTATCCTCTATCCTATCCTATCCTGTATCTTATCCTATCCTCTATCCTATCCTATCCTCTATCCTATCCTATCCTTTATCCTATCCTATCCTCTATCCTATCCCATCCTCTATCCGATCCTCTATCCAATCCTATCCTTTATCCTATCCTATCCTCTATCCTACTCTATCCTCTATCCTATCCTCTATCCTATCCTATCCTCTATCCGATCCTCTATCCTATCCTATCCTCTATCCGATCCTCTATCCTATCCTATCCTCTATCCGATCCTATCCTCTATCCGATCCTATCCTCTATCCTATCCTATCCTCTATCCTATCCTATCCTCTATCCTATCCTCTATCCTATTATATCCTCTATCCTATCCTATCCTCTACCTTATCCTATACTCTATCCTTTCCAATTACCTATCCTATCCTCTATCCTATCCTATCCTCTATCCTATCCTATCCTCTATCCTATCCTATCCTCTATCCTATCCTATCCTCTAACCTATCCTATCCTTTATCCTATCCTATCCTCTATCCTATCCTATCCTCTATCCTATCCTATCCTCTATCCTATCCTATCCTCTATCCTATACTATCCTCTACCTTATCCTATCCTCTATCCTATCCTATCCTCTATCCGATCCTCTATCCTATCCTATCCTCTATCCTATCCTATCCTCTATCCTATCCTCTATCCTATTATATCCTCTATCCTATCCTATCCTCTACCTTATCCTTTACTCTATCCTTTCCAATTACCTATCCTATCCTCTATCCTATCCTCTATCCTATCCTACCCTTTATCCTATCCTATCCTCTATCCTATCCTATCCTTTATCCTATCCTATCCTCTATTCTATCCTATCCTCTATCCTATACTATCCTCTATCCTATCCTATCCTCTATAATATCCTATCCTCTATCCTATCCTCTATCCTATCCTATCCTATCCTTTATCCTATCCTATCCTCTATCCTACTCTATCCTCTATCCTATCCTCTATCCTATCCTATCCTCTATCCTATCCAATTACGTATCCTATCCTCTATCCTATCCTTTCCTCTATCCTATCCTATCCTCTATCCGATCCTCTATCCTATCCTATCCTCTATCCTATCCTATCCTCTATCCGATCCTCTATCCTATCCTATCCTCTATCATATCCTATCCTCTATCCTATCCTATCCTCTATCCTATCCTATCCTCTATCCTATTATATCCTCTATCCTATCCTATCCTCTACGTTATCCTATACTGTATCCTATCCAATTACCTATCCTATCCTCTATCCTATCCTATCCTGTATCTTATCCTATCCTCTATTATATCCTATGCTCTATCCTATCCTATCCTTTATCCTATCCTATCCTCTATCCTATCCCATCCTCTATCCGATCCTCTATCCAATCCTATCCTTTATCCTATCCTATCCTCTATCCTACTCTATCCTCTATCCTATCCTCTATCCTATCCTATCCTCTATCCGATCCTCTATCCTATCCTATCCTCTATCCGATCCTCTATCCTATCCTATCCTCTATCCGATCCTATCCTCTATCCGATCCTATCCTCTATCCTATCCTATCCTCTATCCTATCCTATCCTCTATCCTATCCTCTATCCTATTATATCCTCTATCCTATCCTATACTCTATCCTTTCCAATTACCTATCCTATCCTCTATCCTATCCTATCCTCTATCCTATCCTATCCTCTATCCTATCCTATCCTCTATCCTATCCTATCCTCTATCCTATCCTATCCTCTAACCTATCCTACCCTTTATCCTATCCTATCCTCTATCCTATCCTATCCTCTATCCTATCCTATCCTCTATCCTATCCTATCCTCTATCCTATACTATCCTCTACCTTATCCTATCCTCTATCCTATCCTATCCTCTATCCGATCCTCTATCCTATCCTATCCTCTATCCTATCCTATCCTCTATCCTATCCTATCCTCTATCCTATCCTATCCTCTATCCTATCCTCTATCCTATTATATCCTCTATCCTATCCTATCCTCTACCTTATCCTTTACTCTATCCTTTCCAATTACCTATCCTATCCTCTATCCTATCCTCTATCCTATCCTACCCTTTATCCTATCCTATCCTCTATCCTATCCTATCCTTTATCCTATCCTATCCTCTATTCTATCCTATCCTCTATCCTATACTATCCTCTATCCTATCCTATCCTCTATCCTATCCTATCCTCTATCCGATCCTCTATCCAATCCTATCCTTTATCCTATCCCATCCTCTATCCTACTCTATCCTCTATCCTATCCTCTATCCTATCCTATCCTCTATCCGATCCTCTATCCTATCCTATCCTCTATCCGATCCTCTATCCTATCCTATCCTCTATCCGATCCTATCCTCTATCCTATCCTATCCTCTATCCTATCCTATCCTCTATCCTATCCTATCCTCTATCCTATCCTCTATCCTATTATATCCTCTATCCTATCCTATCCTCTACCTTATCCTATACTCTATCCTTTCCAATTACCTATCCTATCCTCTATCCTATCCTATCCTCTATCCTATCCTATCCTCTATCCTATCCTATCCTCTATCCTATCCTATCCTCTAACCTATCCTATCCTTTATCCTATCCTATCCTCTATCCTATCCTATCCTCTATCCTATCCTATCCTCAATCCTATCCTATCCTCTATCCTATACTATCCTCTACCTTATCCTATCCTCTATCCTATCCTATCCTCTATCCGATCCTCTATCCTATCCTATCCTCTATCCTATCCTATCCTCTATCCTATCCTATCCTCTATCCTATCCTCTATCCTATTATATCCTCTATCCTATCCTATCCTCTACCTTATCCTTTACTCTATCCTTTCCAATTACCTATCCTATCCTCTATCCTATCCTCTATCCTATCCTACCCTTTATCCTAACCTATCCTCTATCCTATCCTATCCTTTATCCTATCCTATCCTCTATTCTATCCTATCCTCTATCCTATACTATCCTCTATCCTATCCTATCCTCTATAATATCCTATCCTCTATCCTATCCTCTATCCTATCCTATCCTATCCTTTATCCTATCCTATCCTCTATCCTACTCTATCCTCTATCCTATCCTCTATCCTATCCTATCCTCTATCCTATCCAATTACGTATCCTATCCTCTATCCTATCCTTTCCTCTATTCTATCCTATCCTCTATCCTATACTATCCTCAATTCTATCCTATCCTCTATCCTATACTATCCTCTATCCTATCCTATCCTCTATAATATCCTATCCTCTATCCTATCCTCTATCCTATCCTATCCTATCCTTTATCCTATCCTATCCTCTATTCTATCCTATCCTCTATCCTATCCTCTATCCTATCCTATCCTCTATCCTATCCAATTACGTATCCTATCCTCTATCCTATCCTTTCCTCTATCCTATCCTATCCTCTATCCGATCCTCAATCCTATCGTATCCTCTATCCTATCCTCTATCCTATCCTCTATCCTATCCTCTATCCTATCCTCTATCTTATCCTATCCTCTATCCTATCCTATCCTCTATCCTATCCTATCCTCTATCCGATCCTCTATCCTATCCTATCCTCTATCTTATCCTATCCTCTATCCTATCCTCTATCCTATCCTCTATCCTATCCTATCCTCTATCCGATCCTCTATCCTATCCTATCCTCTATCATATCCTATCCTCTATCCTATCCTATCCTCTATCCTATCCTATCCTCTACGTTATCCTATACTGTAACCTATCCAATTACCTATCCTATCCTCTATCCTATCCTATCCTCTATCTTATCCTATCCTCTATCCTATCCTATCATCTATCCTATCCTATCCTTTATCCTATCCTATCCTCTATCCTATCCTATCCTCTATCCGATCCTCTATCCAATCCTATCCTTTATCCTATCCTATCCTCTATCCTATCCTATCCTCTATCCGATCCTCTATCCTACCCTATCCTCTATCATATCCTATCCTCTATCCTATCCTATCCTCTATCCTATCCTATCCTCTATCCTATTATATCCTCTATCCTATCCTATCCTCTACGTTATCCTATACTGTATCCTATCCAATTACCTATCCTATCCTCTATCCTATCCTATCCTGTATCTTATCCTATCCTCTATTATATCCTATCCTCTATCCTGTCCTATCCTTTATCCTATCCTATCCTCTATCCTATCCCATCCTCTATCCGATCCTCTATCCAATCCTATCCTTTATCCTATCCTATCCTCTATCCTACTCTATCCTCTATCCTATCCTCTATCCTATCCTATCCTCTAACCTATCCTATCCTTTATCCTATCCTATCCTCTATCCTATCCTCTATCCTATCCTCTATCCTATCCTATCCTCTATCCGATCCTCTATCCTATCCTATCCTCTATCATATCCTATCCTCTATCCTATCCTATCCTCTATCCTATCCTATCCTCTACGTTATCCTATACTGTAACCTATCCAATTACCTATCCTATCCTCTATCCTATGCTATCCTCTATCCTATCCTATCCTCTATCCTATCCTATCCTCTATCCTATCCTATCCTCTATCCTATCCTATCCTCTATCCTATCCTATCCTCTATCCTATCCTATCCTCTATCCTATCCTATCCTCTATCCTATCCTATCCTCTATCCTATCCTCTATCCTATTATATCCTCTATCCTATCCTATCCTCTACCTTATCCTTTACTCTATCCTTTCCAATTACCTATCCTATCCTCTATCCTATCCTCTATCCTATCCTACCCTTTATCCTATCCTATCCTCTATCCTATCCTATCCTTTATCCTATCCTATCCTCTATTCTATCCTATCCTCTATCCTATACTATCCTCTATCCTATCCTATCCTCTATCCTATCCTATCCTCTATCCGATCCTCTATCCAATCCTATCCTTTATCCTATCCCATCCTCTATCCTACTCTATCCTCTATCCTATCCTCTATCCTATCCTATCCTCTATCCGATCCTCTATCCTATCCTATCCTCTATCCGATCCTCTATCCTATCCTATCCTCTATCCGATCCTATCCTCTATCCTATCCTATCCTCTATGCTATCCTATCCTCTATCCTATCCTCTATCCTATTATATCCTCTATCCTATCCTATCCTCTACCTTATCCTATACTCTATCCTTTCCAATTACCTATCCTATCCTCTATCCTATCCTATCCTCTATCCTATCCTATCCTCTATCCTATCCTATCCTCTATCCTATCCTATCCTCTATCCTATCCTATCCTCTATCCTATCCTATCCTCTATCCTATCCTATCCTCTATCCTATCCTATCCTCTATCCTATCCTATCCTCTATCCTATCCTCTATCCTATCCTATCCTCTACCTTATCCTATACTCTATCCTTTCCAATTACCTATCCTATCCTCTATCCTATCCTATCCTCTATCCTATCCTATCCTCTATCCTATCCTATCCTCTATCCTATCCTATCCTCTATCATATCCTATCCTCTAACCTATCCTATCCTTTATCCTATCCTATCCTCTATCCTATACTATCCTCTACCTTATCCTATCCTCTATCCTATCCTATCCTCTATCCTATCCTCTATCCTATTATATCCTCTATCCTATCCTATCCTCTACCTTATCCTTTACTCTATCCTTTCCAATTACCTATCCTATCCTCTATCCTATCCTCTATCCTATCCTACCCTCTATCCTATCCTATCCTCTATCCTATCCTATCCTTTATCCTATCCTATCCTCTATTCTATCCTATCCTCTATCCTATACTATCCTCTATCCTATCCTATCCTCTATCCTATCCTATCCTCTATCCGATCCTCTATCCTATCCTATCCTCTATCCTATCCTATCCTCTATCCTATCCTATCCTTTATCCTATCCTATCCTCTATCCTATCCTATCCTCTATCCTATACTATCCTCTACCTTATCCTATCCTCTATCCTATCCAATTACGTATCCTATCCTCTATCCTATCCTTTCCTCTATCCTATCCTATCCTCTATCCGATCCTCTATCCTATCCTATCCTCTATCCTATCCTCTATCCTATCCTCTATCCTATCCTCTATCCTATCCTCTATCTTATCCTATCCTCTATCCTATCCTATCCTCTATCCTATCCTATCCTCTATCCGATCCTCTATCCTATCCTATCCTCTATCTTATCCTATCCTCTATCCTATCCTCTATCCTATCCTCTATCCTATCCTATCCTCTATCCGATCCTCTATCCTATCCTATCCTCTATCATATCCTATCCTCTATCCTATCCTATCCTCTATCCTATCCTATCCTCTACGTTATCCTATACTGTAACCTATCCAATTACCTATCCTATCCTCTATCCTATCCTATCCTCTATCTTATCCTATCCTCTATCCTATCCTATCCTCTATCCTATCCTATCCTCTATCCTATCCTATCCTCTATCCTATCCTATCCTCTATCCGATCCTATCCTCTACGTTATCCTATACTGTAACCTATCCAATTACCTATCCTATCCTCTATCCTATCCTATCCTCTATCTTATCCTATCCTCTATCCTATCCTATCCTCTATCCTATCCTATCCTTTATCCTATCCTATCCTCTATCCTATCCTATCCTCTATCCGATCCTCTATCCAATCCTATCCTTTATCCTATCCTATCCTCTATCCTACTCTATCCTCTATCCTATCCTCTATCCTATCCTATCCTCTATGCGATCCTCTATCCTATCCTATCCTCTATCCGATCCTCTATCCTATCCTATCCTCTATCCGATCCTATCCTCTATCCTATCCTATCCTCTATCCTATCCTCTATCCTATTATATCCTCTATCCTATCCTATCCTCTATCCGATCCTCTATCCTATCCTATCCTCTATCTTATCCTATCCTCTATCCTATCCTCTATCCTATCCTCTATCCTATCCTATCCTCTATCCGATCCTCTATCCTATCCTATCCTCTATCATATCCTATCCTCTATCCTATCCTATCCTCTATCCTATCCTATCCTCTATCCTATTATATCCTCTATCCTATCCTATCCTCTACGTTATCCTATACTGTATCCTATCCAATTACCTATCCTATCCTCTATCCTATCCTATCCTGTATCTTATCCTATCCTCTATCCTATCCTATCCTCTATCCTATCCTATCCTTTATCCTATCCTATCCTCTATCCTATCCCATCCTCTATCCGATCCTCTATCCAATCCTATCCTTTATCCTATCCTATCCTCTATCCTACTCTATCCTCTATCCTATCCTCTATCCTATCCTATCCTCTATCCGATCCTCTATCCTATCCTATCCTCTATCCGATCCTCTATCCTATCCTATCCTCTATCCGATCCTATCCTCTATCCGATCCTCTCCTCTATCCTATCCTATCCTCTATCCTATCCTATCCTCTATCCTATCCTCTATCCTATTATATCCTCTATCCTATCCTATCCTCTACCTTATCCTATACTCTATCCTTTCCAATTACCTATCCTATCCTCTATCCTATCCTATCCTCTATCCTATCCTATCCTCTATCCTATCCTATCCTCTATCCTATCCTATCCTCTATCCTATCCTATCCTCTAACCTATCCTATCCTTTATCCTATCCTATCCTCTATCCTATCCTATCCTCTATCCTATCCTATCCTCTATCCTATCCTATCCTCTATCCTATACTATCCTCTACCTTATCCTATCCTCTATCCTATCCTATCCTCTATCCGATCCTCTATCCTATCCTATCCTCTATCCTATCCTATCCTCTATCCTATCCTATCCTCTATCCTATCCTCTATCCTATTATATCCTCTATCCTATCCTATCCTCTACCTTATCCTTTACTCTATCCTTTCCAATTACCTATCCTATCCACTATCCTATCCTCTATCCTATCCTACCCTTTATCCTATCCTATCCTCTATCCTATCCTATCCTTTATCCTATCCTATCCTCTATTCTATCCTATCCTCTATCCTATACTATCCTCTATCCTATCCTATCCTCTATAATATCCTATCCTCTATCCTATCCTCTATCCTATCCTATCCTATCCTTTATCCTATCCTATCCTCTATCCTACTCTATCCTCTATCCTATCCTCTATCCTATCCTATCCTCTATCCTATCCAATTACGTATCCTATCCTCTATCCTATCCTATCCTCTATCCGATCCTCTATCCTATCCTATCCTCTATCCTATCCTCTATCCTATCCTCTATCCTATCCTCTATCCTATCCTCTATCTTATCCTATCCTCTATCCTATCCTATCCTCTATCCTATCCTATCCTCTATCCGATCCTCTATCCTATCCTATCCTCTATCTTATCCTATCCTCTATCCTATCCTCTATCCTATCCTCTATCCTATCCTATCCTCTATCCGATCCTCTATCCTATCCTATCCTCTATCATATCCTATCCTCTATCCTATCCTATCCTCTATCCTATCCTATCCTCTACGTTATCCTATACTGTAACCTATCCAATTACCTATCCTATCCTCTATCCTATCCTATCCTCTATCTTATCCTATCCTCTATCCTATCCTATCCTCTATCCTATCCTATCCTTTATCTTATCCTATCCTCTATCCTATCCTATCCTCTATTCGATCCTCTATCCAATCCTATCCTTTATCCTATCCTATCCTCTATCCTACTCTATCCTCTATCCTATCCTCTATCCTATCCTATCCTCTATCCGATCCTCTATCCTATCCTATCCTCTATCATATCCTATCCTCTATCCTATCCTATCCTCTATCCTATCCTATCCTCTATCCTATTATATCCTCTATCCTATCCTATCCTCTACGTTATCCTATACTGTATCCTATCCAATTACCTATCCTATCCTCTATCCTATCCTATCCTGTATCTTATCCTATCCTCTATTATATCCTATCCTCTATCCTATCCTATCCTTTATCCTATCCTATCCTCTATCCTATCCCATCCTCTATCCGATCCTCTATCCAATCCTATCCTTTATCCTATCCTATCCTCTATCCTACTCTATCCTCTATCCTATCCTCTATCCTATCCTATCCTCTATCCGATCCTCTATCCTATCCTATCCTCTATCCGATCCTCTATCCTATCCTATCCTCTATCCGATCCTATCCTCTATCCGATCCTATCCTCTATCCTATCCTCTATCCTATTATATCCTCTATCCTATCCTATCCTCTACCTTATCCTATACTCTATCCTTTCCAATTACCTATCCTATCCTCTATCCTATCCTATCCTCTATCCTATCCTATCCTCTATCCTATCCTATCCTCTATCCTATCCTATCCTCTATCCTATCCTATCCTCTATCCTATCCTATCCTCTATCCTATCCTATCCTCTATCCTATCCTATCCTTTATCCTATCCTATCCTCTATCCTATCCTATCCTCTGTCCTATCCTATCCTCTATCCTATACTATCCTCTACCTTATCCTATCCTCTATCCTATCCTATCCTCTATCCTATCCTATCCTCTATCCTATCCTACCCTCTATCCTATCCTATCCTCTTTCCTATCCTATCCTCTATCCTATCCTATCCTCTATCCTATCCTTTCCTCAATCCTATCATATCCTCTGTCCTGTCCTATCCTCTATCCTATCCTATCCTCTATCCTATCCTTTCCTCAATCCTATTATATCCTCTATCCTATCCTATCCTCTATCCTATCCTATCCTCTATCCTATCCTATCCTATATCCTATCCTATCCTCTATCCTATCCTATCCTCTATCCTATCCTATCCTCTATCCTATCCTATCCTCTATCCTATCCTATCCTCTATCCTATCCTATCCTCTATCCTATCCTATCCTCTATCCTATCCTCTATCCTATTATATCCTCTATCCTATCCTATCCTCTATCCTATCCTATCCTCTATCCTACTCTATCCTCTATCCTATCCTATCCTCTATCCTATCCTATCCTCTATCCTATCCTATCCTCTATCCGATCCTCTATCCTATCCTATCCTCTATCCGATCCTCTATCCTATCCTATCCTCTATCCGATCCTATCCTCTATCCTATCCTATCCTCTATGCTATCCTATCCTCTATCCTATCCTCTATCCTATTATATCCTCTATCCTATCCTATCCTCTATCCTATCCTATCCTCTATCCTATCCTACCCTCTATCCTATCCTATCCTCTTTCCTATCCTATCCTCTATCCTATCCTATCCTCTATCCTATCCTATCCTCTATCCTATCCTATCCTCTATCCTATCCTATCCTCTATCCTATACTATCCTCTACCTTATCCTATCCTCTATCCTATCCTATCCTCTATCCGATCCTCTATCCTATCCTATCCTCTATCCTATCCTATCCTCTATCCTATCCTATCCTCTATCCTATCCTATCCTCTATCCTATCCTATCCTCTATCCTATCCTATCCTCTATCCTATCCTATCCTCTATCCTATCCTATCCTCTATCCTATCCTATCCTCTATCCTATCCTATCCTCTATCCTATCCTATCCTTTATCCTATCCTATCCTCTATCCTATCCTATCCTCTGTCCTATCCTATCCTCTATCCTATACTATCCTCTACCTTATCCTATCCTCTATCCTATCCTATCCTCTATCCTATCCTATCCTCTATCCTATCCTACCCTCTATCCTATCCTATCCTCTTTCCTATCCTATCCTCTATCCTATCCTATCCTCTATCCTATCCTTTCCTCAATCCTATCATATCCTCTGTCCTGTCCTATCCTCTATCCTATCCTATCCTCTATCCTATCCTTTCCTCAATCCTATTATATCCTCTATCCTATCCTATCCTCTATCCTATCCTATCCTCTATCCTATCCTATCCTATATCCTATCCTATCCTCTATCCTATCCTATCCTCTATCCTATCCTATCCTCTATCCTATCCTATCCTCTATCCTATCCTATCCTCTATCCTATCCTATCCTCTATCCTATCCTATCCTCTATCCTATCCTCTATCCTATTATATCCTCTATCCTATCCTATCCTCTATCCTATCCTATCCTCTATCCTACTCTATCCTCTATCCTATCCTATCCTCTATCCTATCCTATCCTCTATCCTATCCTATCCTCTATCCGATCCTCTATCCTATCCTATCCTCTATCCGATCCTCTATCCTATCCTATCCTCTATCCGATCCTATCCTCTATCCTATCCTATCCTCTATGCTATCCTATCCTCTATCCTATCCTCTATCCTATTATATCCTCTATCCTATCCTATCCTCTATCCTATCCTATCCTCTATCCTATCCTACCCTCTATCCTATCCTATCCTCTTTCCTATCCTATCCTCTATCCTATCCTATCCTCTATCCTATCCTTTCCTCAATCCTATCATATCCTCTGTCCTGTCCTATCCTCTATCCTATCCTATCCTCTATCCTATCCTTTCCTCAATCCTATTATATCCTCTATCCTATCCTATCCTCTATCCTATCCTATCCTCTATCCTATCCTATCCTCTATCCTATCCTATCCTCTATCCTATCCTATCCTCTATCCTATCCTATCCTCTATCCTATCCTATCCTTTATCCTATCCTATCCTCTATCCTATCCTATCCTCTATCCTATCCTATCCTCTATCCTATACTATCCTCTACCTTATCCTATCCTCTATCCTATCCTGTCCTCTATCCGATCCTCTATCCTATCCTATCCTCTATCCTATCCTATCCTCTATCCTATCCTATCCTCTATCCTATCCTATCCTCTATCCTATCCTATCCTCTATCCTATCCTATCCTCTATCCTATCCTATCCTCTATCCTATCCTCTATCCTATTATATCCTCTATCCTATCCTATCCTCTACCTTATCCTTTACTCTATCCTTTCCAATTACCTATCCTATCCTCTATCCTATCCTCTATCCTATCCTACCCTCTATCCTATCCTATCCTCTATCCTATCCTATCCTTTATCCTATCCTATCCTCTATTCTATCCTATCCTCTATCCTATACTATCCTCTATCCTATCCTATCCTCTATCCTATCCTATCCTCTATCCGATCCTCTATCCTATCCTATCCTCTATCCGATCCTATCCTCTATCCTATCCTATCCTCTATGCTATCCTATCCTCTATCCTATCCTCTATCCTATTATATCCTCTATCCTATCCTATCCTCTATCCTATTATATCCTCTATCCTATCCTATCCTCTACCTTATCCTATACTCTATCCTTTCCAATTACCTATCCTATCCTCTATCCTATCCTATCCTCTATCCTATCCTATCCTCTATCCTATCCTATCCTCTATCCTATCCTATCCTCTATCCTATCCTATCCTCTATCCTATCCTATCCTCTATCCTATCCTATCCTCTATCCTATCCTATCCTCTATCCTATCCTATCCTCTATCCTATCCTCTATCCTATTATATCCTCTATCCTATCCTATCCTCTACCTTATCCTTTACTCTATCCTTTCCAATTACCTATCCTATCCTCTATCCTATCCTCTATCCTATCCTATCCTCTATCCTATCCTATCCTCTATCCTATCCTATCCTCTATCCTATCCTATCCTCTATCCTATCCTATCCTTTATCCTATCCTATCCTCTATCCTATCCTATCCTCTATCCGATCCTCTATCCTATCCTATCCTCTATCCTATCCTATCCTCTATCCTATCCTATCCTCTATCCTATCCTATCCTCTATCCTATCCTATCCTCTATCCTATCCTATCCTCTATCCTATCCTATCCTCTATCCTATCCTATCCTCTATCCTATCCTATCCTCTATCCTATCCTATCCTCTATCCTATCCTCTATCCTATTATATCCTCTATCCTATCCTATCCTCTACCTTATCCTTTACTCTATCCTTTCCAATTACCTATCCTATCCTCTATCCTATCCTCTATCCTATCCTACCCTCTATCCTATCCTATCCTCTATCCTATCCTATCCTTTATCCTATCCTATCCTCTATTCTATCCTATCCTCTATCCTATACTATCCTCTATCCTACCCTATCCTCTATCCTATCCTATCCTCTATCCGATCCTCTATCCTATACTATCCTCTATCCTATCCTATCCTCTATCCTATCCTCTATCCTATTATATCCTCTATCCTATCCTATCCTCTACCTTATCCTTTACTCTATCCTTTCCAATTACCTATCCTATCCTCTATCCTATCCTCTATCCTATCCTACCCTCTATCCTATCCTATCCTCTATTCTATCCTATCCTTTATCCTATCCTATCCTCTATGCTATCCTATCCTCTATCCTATCCTCTATCCTATTATATCCTCTATCCTATCCTATCCTCTACCTTATCCTATACTCTATCCTTTCCAATTACCTATCCTATCCTCTATCCTATCCTATCCTCTATCCTATCCTATCCTCTATCCTATCCTATCCTCTATCCTATCCTATCCTCTATCCTATCCTATCCTCTATCCTATCCTATCCTTTATCCTATCCTATCCTCTACCCTATCCTATCCTCTATCCTATCCTATCCTCTATCCTATACTATCCTCTACCTTATCCTATCCTCTATCCTATCCTATCCTCTATCCGATCCTCTATCCTATCCTATCCTCTATCCTATCCTATCCTCTATCCTATCCTATCCTCTATCCTATCCTATCCTCTATCCAATCCTCTATCCTATTATATCCTCTATCCTATCCTATCCTCTACCTTATCCTATACTCTATCCTTTCCAATTACCTATCCTATCCTCTATCCTATCCTATCCTCTATCCTATCCTATCCTCTATCCTATCCTATCCTCTATCCTATCCTATCCTCTATCCTATCCTATCCTCTATCCTATCCTATCCTCTATCCTATCCTATCCTCTATCCTATCCTATCCTCTATCCTATCCTATCCTATCCTCTATCCTATCCTATCCTTTATCCTATCCTATCCTCTATTCTATCCTATCCTCTATCCTATACTATCCTCTATCCTATCCTATCCTCTATCCTATCCTATCCTCTATCCGATCCTGTATCCGATCCTATCCTTTATCCTATCCTATCCTCTATCCTAATCTATCCTCTATCCTATCCTATCCTCTATCCTATCCTATCCTCTATCCGATCCTCTATCCTATCCTATCCTCTATCATATCCTATCCTCTATCCTATCCTATCGTCTATCCTATCCTATCCTCTATCCTATCCTATCCTATCCTCTATCCTATCCTATCCTCTATCCTATCCTCTATCCTATCCTCTATCCTATCCTATCCTCTATCCTATCCTCTATCCTATCCTATCCTCTATCCAATCCTATCCTTTATCCTATCCTATCCAATTACCTATCCTATCCTCTATCCTATCCTATCCTCTATCCTATCCCATCCTCTATCCTATCCTATCCTCTATCCTATCCTATCCTCTATCCTATCCTATCCTCTTTCCTATCCTATCCTCTATCCTATCCTATCCTCTATCCTATCCTATCCTTTATCCTATCCTATCCTCTATCCTATCCTATCATCTATCCTACACTATCCTCTACCTTATACTATCCTCTATCCTATCCAATTACGTATCCTATCCTCTATCCTATCCTTTCCTCTATCCTATCCTATCCCCTATCCGATCCTCTATCCTATCCTATCCTCTATCCTATCCTCTATCCTATCCTCTATCCTATCCTATCCTTTATCCTATCCTATCCTCTATTCTATCCTATCCTCTATCCTATACTATCCTCTATCCTATCCTATCCTCTATCCTATCCTATCCTCTATCCGATCCTCTATCCAATCCTATCCTTTATCCTATCCTATCCTCTATCCTACTCTATCCTCTATCCTATCCTATCCTCTATCCTATCCTATCCTCTATCTGATCCTCTATCCTATCCTATCCTCTATCATATCCTATCCTCTATCCTATCCTATCCTCTATCCTATCCTATCCTCTATCCTATCCGATCCTCTATCCTATCCTATCCTCTATCCTATCCTCTATCCTATCCTCTATCCTATCCTCTATCCTATCCTATCCTATCCTCTATCCTATCCTATCCTTTATCCTATCCTATCCTCTATCCTATCCTATCCTCTTTCCTATCCTATCCTCTATCCTATCCTATCCTCTATCCTATCCTATCCTTTATCCTATCCTATCCTCTATCCTATCCTATCATCTATCCTACACTATCCTCTACCTTAGACTATCCTCTATCCTATCCATTTACGTATCCTATCCTCTATCCTATCCTTTCCTCTATCCTATCCTATCCTCTATCCGATCCTCTATCCTATCCTATCCTCTATCCTATCCTCTATCCTATCCTCTATCCTATCCTATCCTCTATCCTATCCTATCCTCTATCCTATCCTATCCTCTATCCTATCCTATCCTCTATCCTATCCTATCCTCTATCCTATCCTATCCTCTATCCTATCCTATCCTCTATCCTATCCTCTATCCCATCCTATCCTCTATCCTATCCTATCCTCTATCCTATCCTATCCTCTATCCTATCCTATCCTCTTTCCTATCCTATCCTCTATCCTATCCTATCCTCTATCCTATCCTTTCCTCAATCCTATTATATCCTCTATCCTATCCTACATTCTATCCTATCCTATCCTCTATCCTATCCTTTCCTCAATCCTATTATATCCTCTATCCTATCCCATCCTCTATCTTATCCTATCCTCTATCCTATCCTATCCTCTATCCTATCCTATCCTCTATCTTATCCTATCCTTTATCCTATCCTATCCTCTATCCTATCCTATCCTCTATCCTATTCTATCCTCTATCCTATACTATCCTCTACCTTATCCTATCCTCTATCCTATCCTATCCTCTATCCGATCCTCTATCCTATCCTATCCTCTATCCTATCCTATCCTCTATCCTATCCTATCCTCTATCCTATCCTATCCTCTATCCTATCCTATCCTCTATCCTATCCTCTATCCTATCCTATCCTCTATCCTATACTGTCCTCTACCTTATCCTATCCTATACCCTATCCTATCCTATCCTCTATCCTATCCTATCCTCTATCCTATCCTTTCCTCAATCCTATTATATCCTCTATCCTATCCGATCCTCTATCCTATCCTATCCTATCCGCTATCCTATCCTATCCTTTATCCTATCCTATCCTCTATTCTATCCTATCCTCTATCCTATACTATCCTCTATCCTATCCTATCCTCTATCCTATCCTATCCTCTATCCGATCCTCTATCCAATCCTATCCTTTATCCTATCCTATCCTCTATCCTACTCTATCCTCTATCCTATCCTATCCTCTATCCTATCCTATCCTCTATCCGATCCTCTATCCTATCCTATCCTCTATCCTATCCTATCCTCTATCCTATCCTATCCTCTATCCTATCCTATCCTCTATCCTATCCTATCCTCTAACCTATCCAATCCTTTATCCTATCCTATCCTCTATCCTATCCTATCCTCTATCCTATCCTATCCTCTATCCTATACTATCCTCTACCTTATCCTATCCTCTATCCTATCCTATCCTCTATCCGATCCTCTATCCTATCCTATCCTCTATCCTATCCTATCCTCTATCCTATCCTATCCTCTATCCTATCCTATCCTCTATCCTATCCTATCCTCTATCCTATCCTATCCTCTATCCTATCCTATCCTCTATCCTATCCTCTGTCCTATTATATCCTCTATCCTATCCTATCTTCTACCTTATCCTTTACTCTATCCTTTCCAATTACCTAAACTATCCTCTATCCTATCCTCTATCCTATCCTACCCTCTATCCTATCCTATCCTCTATCCTATCCTATCCTTTATCCTATCCTATCCTCTATTCTATCCTATCCTCTATCCTATACTATCCTCTATCCTATCCTATCCTCTATCCTATCCTATCCTCTATCCTATCCTCTATCCTATCCTATCCTCTATCCTATCCTATCCTCTATCCTATCCTATCCTCTATCCTATCCTATCCTCTATCCTATCCTATCCTCTATCCTATCCTATCCTCTATCCTATCCTATCCTCTATCCTATCCTATCCTCTATCCTATCCTATCCTCTATCCTATCCTCTATCCTATTATATCCTCTATCCTATCCTATCCTCTACCTTATCCTTTACTCTATCCTTTCCAATTACCTATCCTATCCTCTATCCTATCCTCTATCCTATCCTATCCTCTATCCTATCCTATCCTCTATCCTATCCTATCCTCTATCCTATCCTATCCTCTATCCTATCCTATCCTTTATCCTATCCTATCCTCTATCCTATCCTATCCTCTATCCGATCCTCTATCCTATCCTATCCTCTATCCTATCCTATCCTCTATCCTATCCTATCCTCTATCCTATCCTATCCTCTATCCTATCCTATCCTCTATCCTATCCTATCCTCTATCCTATCCTATCCTCTATCCTATCCTATCCTCTATCCTATCCTATCCTCTATCCTATCCTATCCTCTATCCTATCCTCTATCCTATTATATCCTCTATCCTATCCTATCCTCTACCTTATCCTTTACTCTATCCTTTCCAATTACCTATCCTATCCTCTATCCTATCCTCTATCCTATCCTACCCTCTATCCTATCCTATCCTCTATCCTATCCTATCCTTTATCCTATCCTATCCTCTATTCTATCCTATCCTCTATCCTATACTATCCTCTATCCTACCCTATCCTCTATCCTATCCTATCCTCTATCCGATCCTCTATCCTATACTATCCTCTATCCTATCCTATCCTCTATCCTATCCTCTATCCTATTATATCCTCTATCCTATCCTATCCTCTACCTTATCCTTTACTCTATCCTTTCCAATTACCTATCCTATCCTCTATCCTATCCTCTATCCTATCCTACCCTCTATCCTATCCTATCCTCTATTCTATCCTATCCTTTATCCTATCCTATCCTCTATGCTATCCTATCCTCTATCCTATCCTCTATCCTATTATATCCTCTATCCTATCCTATCCTCTACCTTATCCTATACTCTATCCTTTCCAATTACCTATCCTATCCTCTATCCTATCCTATCCTCTATCCTATCCTATCCTCTATCCTATCCTATCCTCTATCCTATCCTATCCTCTATCCTATCCTATCCTCTATCCTATCCTATCCTTTATCCTATCCTATCCTCTACCCTATCCTATCCTCTATCCTATCCTATCCTCTATCCTATACTATCCTCTACCTTATCCTATCCTCTATCCTATCCTATCCTCTATCCGATCCTCTATCCTATCCTATCCTCTATCCTATCCTATCCTCTATCCTATCCTATCCTCTATCCTATCCTATCCTCTATCCAATCCTCTATCCTATTATATCCTCTATCCTATCCTATCCTCTACCTTATCCTATACTCTATCCTTTCCAATTACCTATCCTATCCTCTATCCTATCCTATCCTCTATCCTATCCTATCCTCTATCCTATCCTATCCTCTATCCTATCCTATCCTCTATCCTATCCTATCCTCTATCCTATCCTATCCTCTATCCTATCCTATCCTCTATCCTATCCTATCCTATCCTCTATCCTATCCTATCCTTTATCCTATCCTATCCTCTATTCTATCCTATCCTCTATCCTATACTATCCTCTATCCTATCCTATCCTCTATCCTATCCTATCCTCTATCCGATCCTGTATCCGATCCTATCCTTTATCCTATCCTATCCTCTATCCTAATCTATCCTCTATCCTATCCTATCCTCTATCCTATCCTATCCTCTATCCGATCCTCTATCCTATCCTATCCTCTATCATATCCTATCCTCTATCCTATCCTATCGTCTATCCTATCCTATCCTCTATCCTATCCCTATCCTATCCTCTATCCTATCCTATCCTCTATCCTATCCTCTATCCTATCCTCTATCCTATCCTATCCTCTATCCTATCCTCTATCCTATCCTATCCTCTATCCAATCCTATCCTTTATCCTATCCTATCCAATTACCTATCCTATCCTCTATCCTATCCTATCCTCTATCCTATCCCATCCTCTATCCTATCCTATCCTCTATCCTATCCTATCCTCTATCCTATCCTATCCTCATTCCTATCCTATCCTCTATCCTATCCTATCCTCTATCCTATCCTATCCTTTATCCTATCCTATCCCTCTATCCTATCCTATCATCTATCCTACACTATCCTCTACCTTATACTATCCTCTATCCTATCCAATTACGTATCCTATCCTCTATCCTATCCTTTCCTCTATCCTATCCTATCCCCTATCCGATCCTCTATCCTATCCTATCCTCTATCCTATCCTCTATCCTATCCTCTATCCTATCCTATCCTTTATCCTATCCTATCCTCTATTCTATCCTATCCTCTATCCTATACTATCCTCTATCCTATCCTATCCTCTATCCTATCCTATCCTCTATCCGATCCTCTATCCAATCCTATCCTTTATCCTATCCTATCCTCTATCCTACTCTATCCTCTATCCTATCCTATCCTCTATCCTATCCTATCCTCTATCTGATCCTCTATCCTATCCTATCCTCTATCATATCCTATCCTCTATCCTATCCTATCCTCTATCCTATCCTATCCTCTATCCTATCCGATCCTCTATCCTATCCTATCCTCTATCCTATCCTCTATCCTATCCTCTATCCTATCCTCTATCCTATCCTATCCTATCCTCTATCCTATCCTATCCTTTATCCTATCCTATCCTCTATCCTATCCTATCCTCTTTCCTATCCTATCCTCTATCCTATCCTATCCTCTATCCTATCCTATCCTTTATCCTATCCTATCCTCTATCCTATCCTATCATCTATCCTACACTATCCTCTACCTTAGACTATCCTCTATCCTATCCATTTACGTATCCTATCCTCTATCCTATCCTTTCCTCTATCCTATCCTATCCTCTATCCGATCCTCTATCCTATCCTATCCTCTATCCTATCCTCTATCCTATCCTCTATCCTATCCTATCCTCTATCCTATCCTATCCTCTATCCTATCCTATCCTCTATCCTATCCTATCCTCTATCCTATCCTATCCTCTATCCTATCCTATCCTCTATCCTATCCTATCCTCTATCCTATCCTCTATCCCATCCTATCCTCTATCCTATCCTATCCTCTATCCTATCCTATCCTCTATCCTATCCTATCCTCTTTCCTATCCTATCCTCTATCCTATCCTATCCTCTATCCTATCCTTTCCTCAATCCTATTATATCCTCTATCCTATCCTACATTCTATCCTATCCTATCCTCTATCCTATCCTTTCCTCAATCCTATTATATCCTCTATCCTATCCCATCCTCTATCTTATCCTATCCTCTATCCTATCCTATCCTCTATCCTATCCTATCCTCTATCTTATCCTATCCTTTATCCTATCCTATCCTCTATCCTATCCTATCCTCTATCCTATTCTATCCTCTATCCTATACTATCCTCTACCTTATCCTATCCTCTATCCTATCCTATCC
>NW_027488790.1:300000-385992 GCF_050948215.1 Halictus rubicundus
TAGAGGATAGGATAGGCTAGAGGATAGGATAGGATAGAGGATAGGATAGGATAGAGGATAGTATAGGATAGAGGATAGGATAGGATAGAGGATAGGATAGGATAGAGGATAGGATAGGATAGAGGATAGGATAGGATAGGATAGAGGATAGGATAGAGGATAGAGGATAGGATAGGATAGTGGATAGGATAGGATAGAGCATACTATAGGGGATAGGATAGGATAGAGGATAGGATAGGATAGAGGATAGGATAGGATAGAGGATAGGATAGGATAGAGGATAGGATAGGATAGAGGATAGGATAGGATAGAGGATAGGATAGGATAGAGGATAGGATAGGATAGAGGATAGGATAGGATAGAGGATAGGATAGGATAGAGGATAGGATAGGATAGAGGATAGGATAGGATAGATGATATTATAGGATAGAGGATAGGATAGGATAGAGGATACGATATTATAGAGGATAGGATAGTATAGACGATAGGATCGGATAGAGAATAGGACAGGGCATTGGATAGGAAAGAGGATAGGATAGGATAGAGGATAGGATAGGATATAGGATAGAATAGGATAGAGGATAGGATAGGATAGAGGATAGGATAGGATAGAGGATAGGATAGGATAGAGGATAGGATAGGATAGACAATAGGATAGGAAAGACGATAGGATAGGATAGAGAATGGGATAGGATAGAGGATAGGATAGGATAGAGGATAGGATAGGATATCGGATAGGATTGGATAGAGGATAGGATAGGATAGAGGATAGGATAGGATAGAGGATTGGATAGGATAGAGGATAGGAGAGGATAGAGGATAGGATAGGATAGAGGATAGGATAGGATAGAGGATAGGATAGGATAGAGGATAGGATAGGATAGAGGATCGGATAGGATAGACGATAGGATAGGATAGAGGATAGGATAGGATAGACGATAGGATAGGATAGTGGATAGGATAGGATAGAGGATAGGATAGGATAGAGGATAGGATATGTTAGAGGATAGGATAGGATAGGATAGAGGATAGGATAGAGGATAGAGGATAGGATAGGATAGTGGATAGGATAGGATAGAGCAGACTATAGGGGATAGGATAGGATAGAGGATACGATAGGATAGAGGAAAGGATAGGATAGAGGATAGGATAGGATAGAGGATAGTATAGGATAGAGGATAGGATAGGATTGAGGATAGGATTGGTGAGAGGATAGGATAGGATAAAGGATAGGATAGGATAAACAATAGGATAGGAAAGAGGATAGGATAGGATAGAGAATGGGATAGGATAGAGGATAGGATAGGATAGAGGATAGGATAGGATAGAGGATAGGATAGGATAGAGGATAGGATAGGCTAGAGGATAGGATAGGATAGAGGATAGGATAGGATAGAGGATAGTATAGGATAGAGGATAGGATATCATAGAGGATAGGATAGGATAGAGGATAGGATAGGATAGAGGATAGGATAGGATAGGATAGAGGATAGGATAGAGGATAGAGGATAGGATAGGATAGTGGATAGGATAGGATAGAGCAGACTATAGGGGATAGGATAGGATAGAGGATAGGATGGGATAGAGGATAGGATAGGATAGAGGATAGGATAGGATAGAGGATAGGATAGGATAGATGATATTATAGGATAGAGGATAGGATAGGATAGAGGATACGATATTATAGAGGATAGGATAGTATAGACGATAGGATCGGATAGAGAATAGGACAGGGCATTGGATAGGAAAGAGGATAGGATAGGATAGAGGATAGGATAGGATATAGGATAGAATAGGATAGAGGATAGGATAGGATAGAGGATAGGATAGGATAGAGGATAGGATAGGATAGAGGATCGGATAGGATAGACGATAGGATAGGATAGAGGATAGGATAGGATAGACGATAGGATAGGATAGTGGATAGGATAGGATAGAGGATAGGATATGATAGAGGATAGGATATGTTAGAGGATAGGATAGGATAGGATAGAGGATAGGATAGAGGATAGAGGATAGGATAGGATAGTGGATAGGATAGGATAGAGCAGACTATAGGGGATAGGATAGGATAGAGGATACGATAGGATAGAGGAGAGGATAGGATAGAGGATAGGATAGGATAGAGGATAGTATAGGATAGAGGATAGGATAGGATTGAGGATAGGATTGGTGAGAGGATAGGATAGGATAAAGGATAGGATAGGATAGACAATAGGATAGGAAAGAGGATAGGATAGGATAGAGAATGGGATAGGATAGAGGATAGGATAGGATAGAGGATAGGATAGGATAGAGGATAGGATAGGATAGAGGATAGGATAGGCTAGAGGATAGGATAGGATAGAGGATAGGATAGGATAGAGGATAGTATAGGATAGAGGATAGGATAGGATAGACGATAGGATAGGATAGAGGATAGGATAGGATAGAGGATAGGATAGGATAGGATAGAGGATAGGATAGAGGATAGAGGATAGGATAGGATAGTGGATAGGATAGGATAGAGCAGACTATAGGGGATAGGATAGGATAGAGGATAGGATAGGATAGATGGTATTATAGGATAGAGGATAGGATAGGATAGAGGATACGATATTATAGAGGATAGGATAGTATAGACGATAGGATCGGATAGAGAATAGGACAGGGCATTGGATAGGAAAGAGGATAGGATAGGATAGAGGATAGGATAGGATATAGGATAGAATAGGATAGAGGATAGGATAGGATAGAGGATAGGATAGGATAGAGGATAGGATAGGATAGAGGATAGGATAGGATACAGGATAGGATAGGATAGAGGATAGGATAGGCTAGAGGATAGGATAGGATAGAGGAGAGGATAGGATAGAGGATAGTATAGGATAGAGGATAGGATAGGATAGAGGATAGGATAGGATAGAGGATAGGATATAATAGAGGATAGGATAGGATAGACGATAGGATATGATAGACGATAGGATAGGATAGAGGATAGGATAGGATAGAGGATAGGATAGGATAGAGGATAGGATAGGATAGAGGATGGGATGGGATAAAGGATACGATATTATAGAGGATAGGATAGGATAGGATAGAGGATATGATCGGATAGAGGATAGGATAGGATAGAGGATAGGATAGGATAGAGGATAGGATAGGATAGAGGATAGGATAGGATAGAGGATCGGATAGGATAGACGATAGGATAGGATAGAGGATAGGATATGTTAGAGGATAGGATAGGATAGGATAGAGGATAGGATAGAGGATAGAGGATAGAATAGGATAGTGGATAGGATAGGATAGAGCAGACTATAGGGGATAGGATAGGATAGAGCAGACTATAGGGGATAGGATGGGATAGAGGATACGATAGGATAGAGGAAAGGATAGGATAGAGGATAGGATAGGATAGAGGATAGTGTAGGATAGAGGATAGGATAGGATTGAGGATAGGATAGGATAGAGGATAGGATAGGATAGAGGATAGGATAGGCTAGAGGATAGGATAGGATAGAGGATAGGATAGGATAGAGGATAGTATAGGATAGAGGATAGGATAGGATAGAGGATACGATATTATGGAGGATAGGACAGTATAGACGATAGGATCGGATAGAGAATAGGACAGGGCATTGGATAGGAAAGAGGATATGATAGGATAGAGGATAGGATAGGATACGGGATAGAATAGGATAGAGGATAGGATAGGATAGAGGATAGGATAGGATAGAGGATAGGATAGGATAGAGGATAGGATAGGATAGAGGATAGGATAGGATAGAGGATAGGATAGGATAGAGGATAGGATAGGATAGAGGATAGGATAGGATAGAGGATAGGATAGGATAGAGGATAGGATAGGATAGGATAGAGGATAGGATAGAGGATAGAGGATAGAGGATAGGATAGGATAGTGGATAGGATAGAATAGAGCAGACTATAGGGGATAGGATAGGATAGAGGATAGGATAGGATAGAGGATAGGATAGGATAGAGGATAGGATAGAGGATAGGATAGGATAGAGGATAGGATAGGATAGAGGATAGGATAGGATAGAGGATAGGATAGGATAGATGATATTATAGGATAGAGGATAGGATAGGATAGAGGATACGATATTATAGAGGATAGGATAGTATAGACGATAGGATCGGATAGAGAATAGGACAGGGCATTGGATAGGAAAGAGGATAGGATAGGATAGAGGATAGGATAGGATATAGGATACAATAGGATAGAGGATAGGATAGGATAGAGGATACGATAGGATAGAGGAAAGGATAGGATAGAGGATAGGATAGGATAGAGGATAGTATAGGATAGAGGATAGGATAGGATTGAGGATAGGATTGGTGAGATGATAGGATAGGATAAAGGATAGGATAGGATAGACAATAGGATAGGAAAGAGGATAGGATAGGATAGAGAATGGGATAGGATAGAGGATAGGATAGGATAGAGGATAGGATAGGATAGAGGATAGGATAGGATAGAGGATAGGATAGGATAGAGGATAGGATAGGATAGAGGATAGTATAGGATAGAGGATAGGATAGGATAGAGGATAGGATAGGATAGAGGATAGGATAGGATAGAGGATAGGATAGGATAGGATAGAGGATAGGATAGAGGATAGAGGATAGGATAGGATAGTGGATAGGATAGGATAGAGGATAGGATAGGATAGAGGATAGGATAGGATAGAGGATAGGATAGGATAGATGATATTATAGGATAGAGGATAGGATAGGATAGAGGATACGATATTATAGAGGATAGGATAGTATAGACGATAGGATCGGATAGAGAATAGGACAGGGCATTGGATAGGAAAGAGGATAGGATAGGATAGAGGATAGGATAGGATATAGGATAGAATAGGATAGAGGATAGGATAGGATAGAGGATACGATAGGATAGAGGAAAGGATAGGATAGAGGATAGGATAGGATAGAGGATAGTATAGGATAGAGGATAGGATAGGATTGAGGATAGGATTGGTGAGAGGATAGGATAGGATAAAGGATAGGATAGGATAGACAATAGGATAGGAAAGAGGATAGGATAGGATAGAGAATGGGATAGGATAGAGGATAGGATAGGATAGAGGATAGGATAGGATAGAGGATAGGATAGGATAGAGGATAGGATAGGATAGAGGATAGGATAGGATAGAGGATAGTATAGGATAGAGGATAGGATAGGATAGAGGATAGGATAGGATAGAGGATAGGATAGGATAGAGGATAGGATAGGATAGGATAGAGGATAGGATAGAGGATAGAGGATAGGATAGGATAGTGGATAGGATAGTGGATAGGATAGGATAGAGGATAGGATAGGATAGAGGATAGGATAGGATAGAGGATAGGATAGGATAGATGATATTATAGGATAGAGGATAGGATAGGATAGAGGATACGATATTATAGAGGATAGGATATTATAGACGATAGGATCGGATAGAGAATAGGACAGGGCATTGGATAGGAAAGAGGATAGGATAGGATAGAGGATAGGATAGGATATAGGATAGAATAGGATAGAGGATAGGATAGGATAGAGGATAGGATAGGATAGAGGATAGGATAGGATAGAGGATAGGATAGGATACAGTATAGGATAGGATAGAGGATAGGATAGGCTAGAGGATAGGATAGGATAGAGGATAGGATAGGATAGAGGATAGTATAGGATAGAGGATAGGATAGGCTAGAGGATAGGATAGGATAGAGGATAGGATATAATAGAGGATAGGATAGCATAGACGATAGGATAGGATAGAGGATAGGATAGGATAGAGGATAGGATAGGATAGAGGATAGGAGAGGATAGAGGATGGGATGGGATAAATGATACGATATTATAGAGGATAGGATAGGATAGGATAGAGGATATGATCGGATAGAGGATAGGATAGGATAGAGGATAGGATAGGATAGAGGATAGGATAGGATAGAGGATAGGATAGGATAGAGGATCGGATAGGATAGACGATAGGATAGGATAGAGGATAGGATAGGATAGACGATAGGATAGGATAGTGTATAGGATAGGATAGAGGATAGGATAGGATAGAGGATAGGATAGGATAGAGGATAGGATAGGATAGAGGATAGGATAGGATAGATGATATTATAGGATAGAGGATAGGATAGGATAGAGGATAGGATAGGATAGAGGATAGTATAGGATAGAGGATAGGATAGGATAGAGGATAGAGGATAGAATAGGATAGTGGATAGGATAGGATAGAGCAGACTATAGGGGATAGGATAGGATACAGCAGACTATAGGGGATAGGATGGGATAGAGGATACGATAGGATAGAGGAAAGGATAGGATAGAGGATAGGATAGGATAGAGGATAGTATAGGATAGAGGATAGGATAGGATTGAGGATAGGATAGGATAGAGGATAGGATAGGATAGAGGATAGGATAGGCTAGAGGATAGGATAGGATAGAGGATAGGATAGGATAGAGGATAGTATAGGATAGAGGATAGGATAGGATAGAGGATACGATATTATGGAGGATAGGACAGTATAGACGATAGGATCGGATAGAGAATAGGACAGGGCATTGGATAGGAAAGAGGATATGATAGGATAGAGGATAGGATAGGATAGGGGATAGAATAGGATAGAGGATAGGATAGGATAGAGGATAGGATAGGATAGAGGATAGGATAGGATAGAGGATAGGATAGGATAGAGGATAGGATAGGATAGAGGATAGGATAGGATAGAGGATAGGATAGGATAGAGGATAGGATAGGATAGAGGATAGGATAGGATAGAGGATAGGATAGGATAGAGGATAGGATAGGATAGGATAGAGGATAGGATAGGATAGAGGATAGGATAGGATAGGGGATAGGATAGGATAGAGGATAGGATAGGATAAAGGATAGGATAGGATAGAGGATAGGATAGGATAGAGGATAGGATAGGATAGGATAGAGGATAGGATAGAGGATAGAGGATAGAGGATAGGATAGGATAGTGGATAGGATAGAATAGAGCAGACTATAGGGGATAGGATAGGATAGAGGATAGGATAGGATAGAGGATAGGATAGGATAGAGGATAGGATAGGATAGAGGATAGGATAGGATAGAGGATAGGATAGGATAGAGGATAGGATAGGATAGAGGATAGGATAGGATAGAGGATAGGATAGGATAGATGATATTATAGGATAGAGGATAGGATAGGATAGAGGATACGATATTATAGAGGATAGGATAGTATAGACGATAGGATCGGATAGAGAATAGGACAGGGCATTGGATAGGAAAGAGGATAGGATAGGATAGAGGATAGGATAGGATATAGGATAGAATAGGATAGAGGATAGGATAGGATAGAGGATACGATAGGATAGAGGAAAGGATAGGATAGAGGATAGGATAGGATAGAGGATAGTATAGGATAGAGGATTGGATAGGATTGAGGATAGGATTGGTGAGATGATAGGATAGGATAAAGGATAGGTTAGGATAGACAATAGGATAGGAAAGAGGATAGGATAGGATAGAGAATGGGATAGGATAGAGGATAGGATAGGATAGAGGATAGGATAGGATAGAGGATAGGATAGGATAGAGGATAGGATAGGATAGAGGATAGTATAGGATAGAGGATAGGATAGGATAGAGGATAGGATAGGATAGAGGATAGGATAGGATAGAGGATAGGATAGGATAGGATAGAGGATAGGATAGAGGATAGAGGATAGGATAGGATAGTGGATAGGATAGGATAGAGGATAGGATAGGATAGAGGATAGGATAGGATAGAGGATAGGATAGGATAGATGATATTATAGGATAGAGGATAGGATAGGATAGAGGATACGATATTATAGAGGATAGGATAGTATAGACGATAGGATCGGATAGAGAATAGGACAGGGCATTGGATAGGAAAGAGGATAGGATAGGATAGAGGATAGGATAGGATATAGGATAGAATAGGATAGAGGATAGGATAGGATAGAGGATACGATAGGATAGAGGAAAGGATAGGATAGAGGATAGGATAGGATAGAGGATAGTATAGGATAGAGGATAGGATAGGATTGAGGATAGGATTGGTGAGAGGATAGGATAGGATAAAGGATAGGATAGGATAGACAATAGGATAGGAAAGAGGATAGGATAGGATAGAGAATGGGATAGGATAGAGGATAGGATAGGATAGAGGATAGGATAGGATAGAGGATAGGATAGGATAGAGGATAGGATAGGATAGAGGATAGGATAGGATAGAGGATAGTATAGGATAGAGGATAGGATAGGATAGAGGATAGGATAGGATAGAGGATAGGATAGGATAGAGGATAGGATAGGATAGGATAGAGGATAGGATAGAGGATAGAGGATAGGATAGGATAGTGGATAGGATAGTGGATAGGATAGGATAGAGGATAGGATAGGATAGAGGATAGGATAGGATAGAGGATAGGATAGGATAGATGATATTATAGGATAGAGGATAGGATAGGATAGAGGATACGATATTATAGAGGATAGGATAGTATAGACGATAGGATCGGATAGAGAATAGGACAGGGCATTGGATAGGAAAGAGGATAGGATAGGATAGAGGATAGGATAGGATATAGGATAGAATAGGATAGAGGATAGGATAGGATAGAGGATAGGATAGGATAGAGGATAGGATAGGATAGAGGATAGGATAGGATACAGGATAGGATAGGATAGAGGATAGGATAGGCTAGAGGATAGGATAGGATAGAGGATAGGATAGGATAGAGGATAGGATAGGATATAGGATAGAATAGGATAGAGGATAGGATAGGATAGAGGATACGATAGGATAGAGGAAAGGATAGGATAGAGGATAGGATAGGATAGAGGATAGTATAGGATAGAGGATTGGATAGGATTGAGGATAGGATTGGTGAGATGATAGGATAGGATAAAGGATAGGTTAGGATAGACAATAGGATAGGAAAGAGGATAGGATAGGATAGAGAATGGGATAGGATAGAGGATAGGATAGGATAGAGGATAGGATAGGATAGAGGATAGGATAGGATAGAGGATAGGATAGGATAGAGGATAGTATAGGATAGAGGATAGGATAGGATAGAGGATAGGATAGGATAGAGGATAGGATAGGATAGAGGATAGGATAGGATAGGATAGAGGATAGGATAGAGGATAGAGGATAGGATAGGATAGAGGATAGGATAGGATAGGATAGAGGATAGGATAGAGGATAGAGGATAGGATAGGATAGTGGATAGGATAGGATAGAGGATAGGATAGGATAGAGGATAGGATAGGATAGAGGATAGGATAGGATAGATGATATTATAGGATAGAGGATAGGATAGGATAGAGGATACGATATTATAGAGGATAGGATAGTATAGACGATAGGATCGGATAGAGAATAGGACAGGGCATTGGATAGGAAAGAGGATAGGATAGGATAGAGGATAGGATAGGATATAGGATAGAATAGGATAGAGGATAGGATAGGATAGAGGATACGATAGGATAGAGGAAAGGATAGGATAGAGGATAGGATAGGATAGAGGATAGTATAGGATAGAGGATAGGATAGGATTGAGGATAGGATTGGTGAGAGGATAGGATAGGATAAAGGATAGGATAGGATAGACAATAGGATAGGAAAGAGGATAGGATAGGATAGAGAATGGGATAGGATAGAGGATAGGATAGGATAGAGGATAGGATAGGATAGAGGATAGGATAGGATAGAGGATAGGATAGGATAGAGGATAGGATAGGATAGAGGATAGTATAGGATAGAGGATAGGATAGGATAGAGGATAGGATAGGATAGAGGATAGGATAGGATAGAGGATAGGATAGGATAGGATAGAGGATAGGATAGAGGATAGAGGATAGGATAGGATAGTGGATAGGATAGTGGATAGGATAGGATAGAGGATAGGATAGGATAGAGGATAGGATAGGATAGAGGATAGGATAGGATAGATGATATTATAGGATAGAGGATAGGATAGGATAGAGGATACGATATTATAGAGGATAGGATAGTATAGACGATAGGATCGGATAGAGAATAGGACAGGGCATTGGATAGGAAAGAGGATAGGATAGGATAGAGGATAGGATAGGATATAGGATAGAATAGGATAGAGGATAGGATAGGATAGAGGATAGGATAGGATAGAGGATAGGATAGGATAGAGGATAGGATAGGATACAGGATAGGATAGGATAGAGGATAGGATAGGCTAGAGGATAGGATAGGATAGAGGATAGGATAGGATAGAGGATAGTATAGGATAGAGGATAGGATAGGCTAGAGGATAGGATAGGATAGAGGATAGGATATAATAGAGGATAGGATAGCATAGACGATAGGATATGATAGACGATAGGATAGGATAGAGGATAGGATAGGATAGAGGATAGGATAGGATAGAGGATAGGATAGGATAGAGGATGGGATGGGATAAATGATACGATATTATAGAGGATAGGATAGGATAGGATAGAGGATAGGATAGGATAGAGGATAGGATAGGATAGGATAGAGGATAGGATAGAGGATAGAGGATAGGATAGGATAGTGGATAGGATAGGATAGAGCAGACTATAGGGGATAGGATAGGATAGAGGATAGGATGGGATAGAGGATAGGATAGGATAGAGGATAGGATAGGATAGAGGATAGGATAGGATAGATGATATTATAGGATAGAGGATAGGATAGGATAGAGGATACGATATTATAGAGGATAGGATAGTATAGACGATAGGATCGGATAGAGAATAGGACAGGGCATTGGATAGGAAAGAGGATAGGATAGGATAGAGGATAGGATAGGATATAGGATAGAATAGGATAGAGGATAGGATAGGATAGAGGATAGGATAGGATAGAGGATAGGATAGGATAGAGGATCGGATAGGATAGACGATAGGATAGGATAGAGGATAGGATAGGATAGACGATAGGATAGGATAGTGGATAGGATAGGATAGAGGATAGGATATGATAGAGGATAGGATATGTTAGAGGATAGGATAGGATAGGATAGAGGATAGGATAGAGGATAGAGGATAGGATAGGATAGTGGATAGGATAGGATAGAGCAGACTATAGGGGATAGGATAGGATAGAGGATACGATAGGATAGAGGAGAGGATAGGATAGAGGATAGGATAGGATAGAGGATAGTATAGGATAGAGGATAGGATAGGATTGAGGATAGGATTGGTGAGAGGATAGGATAGGATAAAGGATAGGTTAGGATAGACAATAGGATAGGAAAGAGGATAGGATAGGATAGAGAATGGGATAGGATAGAGGATAGGATAGGATAGAGGATAGGATAGGATAGAGGATAGGATAGGATAGAGGATAGGATAGGCTAGAGGATAGGATAGGATAGAGGATAGGATAGGATAGAGGATAGTATAGGATAGAGGATAGGATAGGATAGACGATAGGATAGGATAGAGGATAGGATAGGATAGAGGATAGGATAGGATAGGATAGAGGATAGGATAGAGGATAGAGGATAGGATAGGATAGTGGATAGGATAGGATAGAGCAGACTATAGGGGATAGGATAGGATAGAGGATAGGATAGGATAGAGGATAGGATAGGATAGATGGTATTATAGGATAGAGGATAGGATAGGATAGAGGATACGATATTATAGAGGATAGGATAGTATAGACGATAGGATCGGATAGAGAATAGGACAGGGCATTGGATAGGAAAGAGGATAGGATAGGATAGAGGATAGGATAGGATATAGGATAGAATAGGATAGAGGATAGGATAGGATAGAGGATAGGATAGGATAGAGGATAGGATAGGATAGAGGATAGGATAGGATACAGGATAGGATAGGATAGAGGATAGGATAGGCTAGAGGATAGGATAGGATAGAGGATAGGATAGGATAGAGGATAGTATAGGATAGAGGATAGGATAGGATAGAGGATAGGATAGGATAGAGGATAGGATATAATAGAGGATAGGATAGGATAGACGATAGGATATGATAGACGATAGGATAGGATAGAGGATAGGATAGGATAGAGGATAGGATAGGATAGAGGATAGGATAGGATAGAGGATGGGATGGGATAAAGGATACGATATTATAGAGGATAGGATAGGATAGGATAGAGGATATGATCGGATAGAGGATAGGATAGGATAGAGGATAGGATAGGATAGAGGATAGGATAGGATAGAGGATAGGATAGGATAGAGGATCGGATAGGATAGACGATAGGATAGGATAGAGGATAGGATATGTTAGAGGATAGGATAGGATAGGATAGAGGATAGGATAGAGGATAGAGGATAGAATAGGATAGTGGATAGGATAGGATAGAGCAGACTATAGGGGATAGGATAGGATAGAGCAGACTATAGGGGATAGGATGGGATAGAGGATACGATAGGATAGAGGAAAGGATAGGATAGAGGATAGGATAGGATAGAGGATAGTATAGGATAGAGGATAGGATAGGATTGAGGATAGGATAGGATAGAGGATAGGATAGGATAGAGGATAGGATAGGCTAGAGGATAGGATAGGATAGAGGATAGGATAGGATAGAGGATAGTATAGGATAGAGGATAGGATAGGATAGAGGATACGATATTATGGAGGATAGGACAGTATAGACGATAGGATCGGATAGAGAATAGGACAGGGCATTGGATAGGAAAGAGGATATGATAGGATAGAGGATAGGATAGGATAGGGGATAGAATAGGATAGAGGATAGGATAGGATAGAGGATAGGATAGGATAGAGGATAGGATAGGATAGAGGATAGGATAGGATAGAGGATAGGATAGGATAGAGGATAGGATAGGATAGAGGATAGGATAGGATAGAGGATAGGATAGGATAGAGGATAGGATAGGATAGAGGATAGGATAGGATAGAGGATAGGATAGGATAGGATAGAGGATAGGATAGGATAGAGGATAGGATAGGATAGGGGATAGGATAGGATAGAGGATAGGATAGGATAAAGGATAGGATAGGATAGAGGATAGGATAGGATAGAGGATAGGATAGGATAGGATAGAGGATAGGATAGAGGATAGAGGATAGAGGATAGGATAGGATAGTGGATAGGATAGAATAGAGCAGACTATAGGGGATAGGATAGGATAGAGGATAGGATAGGATAGAGGATAGGATAGGATAGAGGATAGGATAGAGGATAGGATAGGATAGAGGATAGGATAGGATAGAGGATAGGATAGGATAGAGGATAGGATAGGATAGATGATATTATAGGATAGAGGATAGGATAGGATAGAGGATACGATATTATAGAGGATAGGATAGTATAGACGATAGGATCGGATAGAGAATAGGACAGGGCATTGGATAGGAAAGAGGATAGGATAGGATAGAGGATAGGATAGGATATAGGATAGAATAGGATAGAGGATAGGATAGGATAGAGGATACGATAGGATAGAGGAAAGGATAGGATAGAGGATAGGATAGGATAGAGGATAGTATAGGATAGAGGATAGGATAGGATTGAGGATAGGATTGGTGAGATGATAGGATAGGATAAAGGATAGGATAGGATAGACAATAGGATAGGAAAGAGGATAGGATAGGATAGAGAATGGGATAGGATAGAGGATAGGATAGGATAGAGGATAGGATGGGATAGAGGATAGGATAGGATAGAGGATAGGATAGGATAGAGGATAGGATAGGATAGAGGATAGTATAGGATAGAGGATAGGATAGGATAGAGGATAGGATAGGATAGAGGATAGGATAGGATAGAGGATAGGATAGGATAGGATAGAGGATAGGATAGAGGATAGAGGATAGGATAGGATAGTGGATAGGATAGGATAGAGGATAGGATAGGATAGAGGATAGGATAGGATAGAGGATAGGATAGGATAGATGATATTATAGGATAGAGGATAGGATAGGATAGAGGATACGATATTATAGAGGATAGGATAGTATAGACGATAGGATCGGATAGAGAATAGGACAGGGCATTGGATAGGAAAGAGGATAGGATAGGATAGAGGATAGGATAGGATATAGGATAGAATAGGATAGAGGATAGGATAGGATAGAGGATACGATAGGATAGAGGAAAGGATAGGATAGAGGATAGGATAGGATAGAGGATAGTATAGGATAGAGGATAGGATAGGATTGAGGATAGGATTGGTGAGAGGATAGGATAGGATAAAGGATAGGATAGGATAGACAATAGGATAGGAAAGAGGATAGGATAGGATAGAGAATGGGATAGGATAGAGGATAGGATAGGATAGAGGATAGGATAGGATAGAGGATAGGATAGGATAGAGGATAGGATAGGATAGAGGATAGGATAGGATAGAGGATAGTATAGGATAGAGGATAGGATAGGATAGAGGATAGGATAGGATAGAGGATAGGATAGGATAGAGGATAGGATAGGATAGGATAGAGGATAGGATAGAGGATAGAGGATAGGATAGGATAGTCGATAGGATAGTGGATAGGATAGGATAGAGGATAGGATAGGATAGAGGATAGGATAGGATAGAGGATAGGATAGGATAGATGATATTATAGGATAGAGGATAGGATAGGATAGAGGATACGATATTATAGAGGATAGGATATTATAGACGATAGGATCGGATAGAGAATAGGACAGGGCATTGGATAGGAAAGAGGATAGGATAGGATAGAGGATAGGATAGGATATAGGATAGAATAGGATAGAGGATAGGATAGGATAGAGGATAGGATAGGATAGAGGATAGGATAGGATAGAGGATAGGATAGGATACAGTATAGGATAGGATAGAGGATAGGATAGGCTAGAGGATAGGATAGGATAGAGGATAGGATAGGATAGAGGATAGTATAGGATAGAGGATAGGATAGGCTAGAGGATAGGATAGGATAGAGGATAGGATATAATAGAGGATAGGATAGCATAGACGATAGGATAGGATAGAGGATAGGATAGGATAGAGGATAGGATAGGATAGAGGATAGGATAGGATAGAGGATGGGATGGGATAAATGATACGATATTATAGAGGATAGGATAGGATAGGATAGAGGATATGATCGGATAGAGGATAGGATAGGATAGAGGATAGGATAGGATAGAGGATAGGATAGGATAGAGGATAGGATAGGATAGAGGATCGGATAGGATAGACGATAGGATAGGATAGAGGATAGGATAGGATAGACGATAGGATAGGATAGTGTATAGGATAGGATAGAGGATAGGATAGGATAGAGGATAGGATAGGATAGAGGATAGGATAGGATAGAGGATAGGATAGGATAGATGATATTATAGGATAGAGGATAGGATAGGATAGAGGATAGGATAGGATAGAGGATAGTATAGGATAGAGGATAGGATAGGATAGAGGATAGAGGATAGAATAGGATAGTGGATAGGATAGGATAGAGCAGACTATAGGGGATAGGATAGGATAGAGCAGACTATAGGGGATAGGATGGGATAGAGGATACGATAGGATAGAGGAAAGGATAGGATAGAGGATAGGATAGGATAGAGGATAGTATAGGATAGAGGATAGGATAGGATTGAGGATAGGATAGGATAGAGGATAGGATAGGATAGAGGATAGGATAGGCTAGAGGATAGGATAGGATAGAGGATAGGATAGGATAGAGGATAGTATAGGATAGAGGATAGGATAGGATAGAGGATACGATATTATGGAGGATAGGACAGTATAGACGATAGGATCGGGTAGAGAATAGGACAGGGCATTGGATAGGAAAGAGGATATGATAGGATAGAGGATAGGATAGGATAGGGGATAGAATAGGATAGAGGATAGGATAGGATAGAGGATAGGATAGGATAGAGGATAGGATAGGATAGAGGATAGGATAGGATAGAGGATAGGATAGGATAGAGGATAGGATAGGATAGAGGATAGGATAGGATAGAGGATAGGATAGGATAGAGGATAGGATAGGATAGAGGATAGGATAGGATAGGATAGAGGATAGGATAGGATAGAGGATAGGATAGGATAGGGGATAGGATAGGATAGAGGATAGGATAGGATAAAGGATAGGATAGGATAGAGGATAGGATAGGATAGAGGATAGGATAGGATAGGATAGAGGATAGGATAGAGGATAGAGGATAGAGGATAGGATAGGATAGTGGATAGGATAGAATAGAGCAGACTATAGGGGATAGGATAGGATAGAGGATAGGATAGGATAGAGGATAGGATAGGATAGAGGATAGGATAGGATAGAGGATAGGATAGGATAGAGGATAGGATAGGATAGAGGATAGGATAGGATACAGGATAGGATAGGATAGAGGATAGGATAGGATAGAGGATAGGATAGGATAGAGGATAGGATAGGATAGAGGATAGGATAGGATAGATGATATTATAGGATAGAGGATAGGATAGGATAGAGGATACGATATTATAGAGGATAGGATAGTATAGACGATAGGATCGGATAGAGAATAGGACAGGGCATTGGATAGGAAAGAGGATAGGATAGGATAGAGGATAGGATAGGATATAGGATAGAATAGGATAGAGGATAGGATAGGATAGAGGATACGATAGGATAGAGGAAAGGATAGGATAGAGGATAGGATAGGATAGAGGATAGTATAGGATAGAGGATTGGATAGGATTGAGGATAGGATTGGTGAGATGATAGGATAGGATAAAGGATAGGTTAGGATAGACAATAGGATAGGAAAGAGGATAGGATAGGATAGAGAATGGGATAGGATAGAGGATAGGATAGGATAGAGGATAGGATAGGATAGAGGATAGGATAGGATAGAGGATAGGATAGGATAGAGGATAGTATAGGATAGAGGATAGGATAGGATAGAGGATAGGATAGGATAGAGGATAGGATAGGATAGAGGATAGGATAGGATAGGATAGAGGATAGGATAGAGGATAGAGGATAGGATAGGATAGTGGATAGGATAGGATAGAGGATAGGATAGGATAGAGGATAGGATAGGATAGAGGATAGGATAGGATAGATGATATTATAGGATAGAGGATAGGATAGGATAGAGGATACGATATTATAGAGGATAGGATAGTATAGACGATAGGATCGGATAGAGAATAGGACAGGGCATTGGATAGGAAAGAGGATAGGATAGGATAGAGGATAGGATAGGATATAGGATAGAATAGGATAGAGGATAGGATAGGATAGAGGATACGATAGGATAGAGGAAAGGATAGGATAGAGGATAGGATAGGATAGAGGATAGGATAGGATAGAGGATAGGATAGGATAGAGGATAGGATAGGATAGAGGATAGGATAGGATAGATGATATTATAGGATAGAGGATAGGATAGGATAGAGGATACGATATTATAGAGGATAGGATAGTATAGACGATAGGATCGGATAGAGAATAGGACAGGGCATTGGATAGGAAAGAGGATAGGATAGGATAGAGGATAGGATAGGATATAGGATAGAATAGGATAGAGGATAGGATAGGATAGAGGATACGATAGGATAGAGGAAAGGATAGGATAGAGGATAGGATAGGATAGAGGATAGTATAGGATAGAGGATTGGATAGGATTGAGGATAGGATTGGTGAGATGATAGGATAGGATAAAGGATAGGTTAGGATAGACAATAGGATAGGAAAGAGGATAGGATAGGATAGAGAATGGGATAGGATAGAGGATAGGATAGGATAGAGGATAGGATAGGATAGAGGATAGGATAGGATAGAGGATAGGATAGGATAGAGGATAGTATAGGATAGAGGATAGGATAGGATAGAGGATAGGATAGGATAGAGGATAGGATAGGATAGGATAGAGGATAGGATAGAGGATAGAGGATAGGATAGGATAGTGGATAGGATAGGATAGAGGATAGGATAGGATAGAGGATAGGATAGGATAGAGGATAGGATAGGATAGATGATATTATAGGATAGAGGATAGGATAGGATAGAGGATACGATATTATAGAGGATAGGATAGTATAGACGATAGGATCGGATAGAGAATAGGACAGGGCATTGGATAGGAAAGAGGATAGGATAGGATAGAGGATAGGATAGGATATAGGATAGAATAGGATAGAGGATAGGATAGGATAGAGGATACGATAGGATAGAGGAAAGGATAGGATAGAGGATAGGATAGGATAGAGGATAGTATAGGATAGAGGATAGGATAGGATTGAGGATAGGATTGGTGAGAGGATAGGATAGGATAAAGGATAGGATAGGATAGACAATAGGATAGGAAAGAGGATAGGATAGGATAGAGAATGGGATAGGATAGAGGATAGGATAGGATAGAGGATAGGATAGGATAGAGGATAGGATAGGATAGAGGATAGGATAGGATAGAGGATAGGATAGGATAGAGGATAGTATAGGATAGAGGATAGGATAGGATAGAGGATAGGATAGGATAGAGGATAGGATAGGATAGAGGATAGGATAGGATAGGATAGAGGATAGGATAGAGGATAGAGGATAGGATAGGATAGTGGATAGGATAGTGGATAGGATAGGATAGAGGATAGGATAGGATAGAGGATAGGATAGGATAGAGGATAGGATAGGATAGATGATATTATAGGATAGAGGATAGGATAGGATAGAGGATACGATATTATAGAGGATAGGATAGTATAGACGATAGGATCGGATAGAGAATAGGACAGGGCATTGGATAGGAAAGAGGATAGGATAGGATAGAGGATAGGATAGGATATAGGATAGAATAGGATAGAGGATAGGATAGGATAGAGGATAGGATAGGATAGAGGATAGGATAGGATAGAGGATAGGATAGGATACAGGATAGGATAGGATAGAGGATAGGATAGGCTAGAGGATAGGATAGGATAGAGGATAGGATAGGATAGAGGATAGTATAGGATAGAGGATAGGATAGGCTAGAGGATAGGATAGGATAGAGGATAGGATATAATAGAGGATAGGATAGCATAGACGATAGGATATGATAGACGATAGGATAGGATAGAGGATAGGATAGGATAGAGGATAGGATAGGATAGAGGATAGGATAGGATAGAGGATGGGATGGGATAAATGATACGATATTATAGAGGATAGGATAGGATAGGATAGAGGATATGATCGGATAGAGGATAGGATAGGATAGAGGATAGGATAGGATAGAGGATAGGATAGGATAGAGGATAGGATAGGATAGAGGATAGGATAGGATAGAGGATCGGATAGGATAGACGATAGGATAGGATAGAGGATAGGATAGGATAGACGATAGGATAGGATAGTGTATAGGATAGGATAGAGGATAGGATAGGATAGAGGATAGGATAGGATAGAGGATAGGATAGGATAGAGGATAGGATAGGATAGATGATATTATAGGATAGAGGATAGGATAGGATAGAGGATACGATATTATAGAGGATAGGATAGTATAGACGATAGGATCGGATAGAGAATAGGACAGGGCATTGGATAGGAAAGAGGATAGGATAGGATAGAGGATAGGATAGGATAGAGGATAGAATAGGATAGAGGATAGGATAGGATAGAGGATAGGATAGGATAGAGGATAGGATAGGATAGAGTATAGGATAGGATAGAGGATAGGATAGGACAGAGGATAAGATAGGATAGAGGATAGGATAGTATAGAGGATAGGATAGGATAGAGGATAGGATAGGACAGAGGATAAGATAGGATAGAGGATAGGATAAGTTAGAGGATAGGATAGGATAGAGGATAGGATAGAGGATTGGATAGGATAGAGGATACGATAGGATAGAGGATAGGATAGGATAGAGGATAGGATAGGATAGAGGATAGGATAGGATAGAGGATAAGATAGGATAGAGGATAGGATAGGATAGAGGATAGGATAGGATAGAGGATAGGATAGGATAGAGGATAGGATAGGATAGAGGATAGGATAGGCTAGAGGATAGGATAGGATAGAGGATAGGATAGGATAGAGGATAGTATAGGATAGAGGATAGTATAGGATAGAGGATAGGATAGGATAGAGGATAGGATAGGATAGGATAGAGGATAGGATAGAGGATAGAGGATAGGATAGGATAGAGGATAGGATAGGATAGAGGATAGGATAGGATAGACGATAGGATAGGATAGAGGATAGGATAGGATAGAGGATGGGATAGGCTAGAGGATAGGATAGGATAGAGGATAGGATAGGATAGAGGATAGTATAGGATAGAGGATAGGATAGGATAGAGGATAGCATAGGATAGGATAGAGGATAGGATAGAGGATAGGATAGGATAGATGATATTATAGGATAGAGGATAGGATAGGATAGAGGATACGATATTATAGAGGATAGGATAGTATAGACGATAGGATCGGATAGAGAATAGGACAGGGCATTGGATAGGAAAGAGGATAGGATAGGATAGAGGATAGGATAGGATAGATGATATTATAGGATAGAGGATAGGATAGGATAGAGGATAGGATAGGATAGAGGATAGGATAGGATAGATGATATTATAGGATAGAGGATAGGATAGGATAGAGGATACGATATTATAGAGGATAGGATAGTATAGAAGATAGGATCGGATAGAGAATAGGACAGGGCATTGGATAGGAAAGAGGATAGGATAGGATAGAGGATAGGATAGGATAGAGGATAGAATAGGATAGAGGATAGGATAGGATAGAGGATAGGATAGGATAGAGGATAGGATAGTATAGAGGATAGGATAGGATAGAGGATAGGATAGGACAGAGGATAAGATAGGATAGAGGATAGGATAAGTTAGAGGATAGGATAGGATAGAGGATAGGATAGAGGATTGGATAGGATAGAGGATACGATAGGATAGAGGATAGGATAGGATAGAGGATAGGATAGGATAGAGGATAGGATAGGATAGAGGATAGGATAGGATAGAGGATAGGATAGGATAGAGGATAGGATAGGATAGAGGATAGGATAGGATAGAGGATAGGATAGGATAGAGGATAGGATAGGATAGAGGATAGGATAGGATAGAGGATAGGATAGGATAGAGGATAGGATAGGATAGACGATAGGATAGGATAGTGGATAGTATAGGATAGAGGATAGGATAGGATAGAGGATAGGATAGGATAGAGGATAGGATAGGATAGGATAGGATAGAGGATAGGATAGAGGATAGAGGATAGGATAGGATAGAGGATAGGATAGGATAGAGGATGGGATAGGCTAGAGGATAGGATAGGATAGAGGATAGGATAGGATAGAGGATAGTATAGGATAGAGGATAGGATAGGATAGAGGATAGGATAGGATAGAGGATAGCATAGGATAGGATAGAGGATAGGATAGAGGATAGAGGATAGGATAGGATAGTGGATAGGATAGGATAGAGCAGACTATAGGGGATAGGATAGGATAGAGGATAGGATAGGATAGAGGATAGGATAGGATAGAGGATAGGATAGGATAGATGATATTATAGGATAGAGGATAGGATAGGATAGAGGATACGATATTATAGAGGATAGGATAGTATAGACGATAGGATCGGATAGAGAATAGGACAGGGCATTGGATAGGAAAGAGGATAGGATAGGATAGAGGATAGGATAGGATAGATGATATTATAGGATAGAGGATAGGATAGGATAGAGGATACGATATTATAGAGGATAGGATAGTATAGACGATAGGATCGGATAGAGAATAGGACAGGGCATTGGATAGGAAAGAGGATAGGATAGGATAGAGGATAGGATAGGATATAGGATAGAATAGGATAGAGGATAGGATAGGATAGAGGATAGGATAGGATAGAGGATAGGATAGGATAGAGGATAGGATAGGATACAGGATAGGATAGGATAGAGGATAGGATAGGCTAGAGGATAGGATAGGATAGAGGATAGGATAGGATAGAGGATAGTATAGGATAGAGGATAGGATAGGATAGAGGATAGAATATAATAGAGGATAGGATAGGATAGACGATAGGATATGATAGACGATAGGATAGGATAGAGGATAGGATAGGATAGAGGATAGGATAGGATAGAGGATAGGATAGGACAGAGGATGGGATGGGATAAAGGATACGATATTATAGAGGATAGGATAGGATAGGATAGAGGATATGATCGGATAGAGGATAGGATAGGATAGAGGATAGGATAGGATAGAGGATAGGATAGGATAGAGGATAGGATAGGATAGAGGATCGGATAGGATAGACGATAGGATAGGATAGAGGATAGGATAGGATAGACGATAGGATAGGATAGTGTATAGGATAGGATAGAGGATAGGATAGGATAGAAGATAGGATATGTTAGAGGATAGGATAGGATAGGATAGAGGATAGGATAGAGGATAGAGGATAGAATAGGATAGTGGATAGGATAGGATAGAGCAGACTATAGGGGATAGGATAGGATAGAGCAGACTATAGGGGATAGGATAGGATAGAGGATACGATAGTATAGAGGAAAGGATAGGATAGAGGATAGGATAGGATAGAGGATAGTATAGGATAGAGGATAGGATAGGATAGAGGATACGATATTATGGAGGATAGGACAGTATAGACGATAGGATCGGATAGAGAATAGGACAGGGCATTGGATAGGAAAGAGGATAGGATAGGATAGAGGATAGGATAGGATAGGGGATAGAATAGGATAGAGGATAGGATAGGATAGAGGATAGGATAGGATAGAGGATAGGATAGGATAGAGGATAGGATAGGATAGAGGATAGGATAGGATAAAGGATAGGATAGGATAGAGGATAGGATAGGATAGAGGATAGGATAGGATAGAGGATAGGATAGGATAGAGGATAGGATAGGATAGAGGATAGGATAGGATAGGATAGAGGATAGGATAGGATAGAGGATAGGATAGGATAGGGGATAGGATAGGATAGAGGATAGGATAGGATAGAGGATACGAAATAGGATTGGGTAGGATAGAGGATAGGATAGGAAAGAGGATAGGATAGGATAGAGAATGGGATAGGATAGAGGATAGGATAGGATAGAGGATAGGATAGGATAGAGGATAGGATAGGATAGAGGATAGGATAGGATAGAGGATAGGATAGGATAGATGATATTATAGGATAGAGGATAGGATAGGATAGAGGATACGATATTATAGAGGATAGGATAGTATAGACGATAGGATCGGATAGAGAATAGGACAGGGCATTGGATAGGAAAGAGGATAGGATAGGATAGAGGATAGGATAGGATAGATGATATTATAGGATAGAGGATAGGATAGGATAGAGGATAGGATAGGATAGAGGATAGGATAGGATAGATGATATTATAGGATAGAGGATAGGATAGGATAGAGGATACGATATTATAGAGGATAGGATAGTATAGACGATAGGATCGGATAGAGAATAGGACAGGGCATTGGATAGGAAAGAGGATAGGATAGGATAGAGGATAGGATAGGATAGAGGATAGAATAGGATAGAGGATAGGATAGGATAGAGGATAGGATAGGATACAGGATAGGATAGTATAGAGGATAGGATAGGATAGAGGATAGGATAGGACAGAGGATAAGATAGGATAGAGGATAGGATAAGTTAGAGGATAGGATAGGATAGAGGATAGGATAGAGGATTGGATAGGATAGAGGATACGATAGGATAGAGGATAGGATAGGATAGAGGATAGGATAGGATAGAGGATAGGATAGGATAGAGGATAGGATAGGATAGAGGATAGGATAGGATAGAGGATAGGATAGGATAGAGGATAGGATAGGATAGAGGATAGGATAGGATAGAGGATAGGATAGGCTAGAGGATAGGATAGGATAGAGGATAGGATAGGATAGAGGATAGTATAGGATAGAGGATAGGATAGGATAGAGGATAGGATAGGATAGAGGATAGGATAGGATAGGATAGAGGATAGGATAGAGGATAGAGGATAGGATAGGATAGAGGATAGGATAGGATAGAGGATAGGATAGGATAGACGATAGGATAGGATAGAGGATAGGATAGGATAGAGGATGGGATAGGCTAGAGGATAGGATAGGATAGAGGATAGGATAGGATAGAGGATAGTATAGGATAGAGGATAGGATAGGATAGAGGATAGGATAGGATAGAGGATAGCATAGGATAGGATAGAGGATAGGATAGAGGATAGAGGATAGGATAGGATAGTGGATAGGATAGGATAGAGCAGACTATAGGGGATAGGATAGGATAGAGGATAGGATAGGATAGAGGATAGGATAGGATAGAGGATAGGATAGGATAGATGATATTATAGGATAGAGGATAGGATAGGATAGAGGATACGATATTATAGAGGATAGGATAGTATAGACGATAGGATCGGATAGAGAATAGGACAGGGCATTGGATAGGAAAGAGGATAGGATAGGATAGAGGATAGGATAGGATAGATGATATTATAGGATAGAGGATAGGATAGGATAGAGGATACGATATTATAGAGGATAGGATAGTATAGACGATAGGATCGGATAGAGAATAGGACAGGGCATTGGATAGGAAAGAGGATAGGATAGGATAGAGGATAGGATAGGATATAGGATAGAATAGGATAGAGGATAGGATAGGATAGAGGATAGGATAGGATAGAGGATAGGATAGGATAGAGGATAGGATAGGATACAGGATAGGATAGGATAGAGGATAGGATAGGCTAGAGGATAGGATAGGATATAGGATAGGATAGGATAGAGGATAGTATAGGATAGAGGATAGGATAGGATAGAGGATAGGATATAATAGAGGATAGGATAGGATAGACGATAGGATATGATAGACGATAGGATAGGATAGAGGATAGGATAGGATAGAGGATAGGATAGGATAGAGGATAGGATAGGATAGAGGATGGGATGGGATAAAGGATACGATATTATAGAGGATAGGATAGGATAGGATAGAGGATATGATCGGATAGAGGATAGGATAGGATAGAGGATAGGATAGGATAGAGGATAGGATAGGATAGAGGATAGGATAGGATAGAGGATCGGATAGGATAGACGATAGGATAGGATAGAGGATAGGATAGGATAGACGATAGGATAGGATAGTGTATAGGATAGGATAGAGGATAGGATAGGATAGAGGATAGGATATGTTAGAGGATAGGATAGGATAGGATAGAGGATAGGATAGAGGATAGAGGATAGAATAGGATAGTGGATAGGATAGGATAGAGCAGACTATAGGGGATAGGATAGGATAGAGCAGACTATAGGGGATAGGATAGGATAGAGGATACGATAGTATAGAGGAAAGGATAGGATAGAGGATAGGATAGGATAGAGGATAGTATAGGATAGAGGATAGGATAGGATAGAGGATACGATATTATGGAGGATAGGACAGTATAGACGATAGGATCGGATAGAGAATAGGACAGGGCATTGGATAGGAAAGAGGATAGGATAGGATAGAGGATAGGATAGGATAGGGGATAGAATAGGATAGAGGATAGGATAGGATAGAGGATAGGATAGGATAGAGGATAGGATAGGATAGAGGATAGGATAGGATAGAGGATAGGATAGGATAAAGGATAGGATAGGATAGAGGATAGGATAGGATAGAGGATAGGATAGGATAGAGGATAGGATAGGATAGAGGATAGGATAGGATAGAGGATAGGATAGGATAGGATAGAGGATAGGATAGGATAGAGGATAGGATAGGATAGGGGATAGGATAGGATAGAGGATAGGATAGGATAGAGGATACGAAATAGGATTGGATAGGATAGAGGATAGGATAGGAAAGAGGATAGGATAGGATAGAGAATGGGATAGGATAGAGGATAGGATAGGATAGAGGATAGGATAGGATAGAGGATAGGATTCGATAGAGGATAGGATAGGCTAGAGGATAGGATAGGATAGGATAGAGGATAGGATAGAGGATAGAGGATAGGATAGGATAGTGTATGGGATAGGATAGAGCAGACTATAGGGGATAGGATAGGATAGAGGATAGGATAGGATAGAGGATAGGATAGGATAGAGGATAGGATAGGATAGAGGATAGGATAGGCTAGAGGATAGGATAGGATAGAGGATAGGATAGGATAGAGGATAGTATAGGATAGAGGATAGGATAGGATAGAGGATAGGATAGGATAGAGGATAGGATAGGATAGGATAGAGGATAGGATAGAGGATAGAGGATAGGATAGGATAGTGTATGGGATAGGATAGAGCAGACTATAGGGGATAGGATAGGATAGAGGATAGGATAGGATAGAGGATAGGATAGGATAGAGGATAGGATAGGATAGAGGATAGGATAGGATAGAGGATAGGATAGGATAGATGATATTATAGGATAGAGGATAGGATAGGATAGAGGATACGATATTATAGAGGATAGGATAGTATAGACGATAGGATCGGATAGAGAATAGGACAGGGCATTGGATAGGAAAGAGGATAGGATAGGATAGAGGATAGGATAGGATAGAGGATAGAATAGGATAGAGGATAGGATAGGATAGAGGATAGGATAGGATAGAGGATAGGATAGGATAGAGTATAGGATAGGATAGAGGATAGGATAGGACAGAGGATAAGATAGGATAGAGGATAGTATAGTATAGAGGATAGGGTAGGATAGAGGATAGGATAGGACAGAGGATAAGATAGGATAGAGGATAGGATAAGTTAGAGGATAGGATAGGATAGAGGATAGGATAGAGGATTGGATAGGATAGAGGATACGATAGGATAGAGGATAGGATAGGATAGAGGATAGGATAGGATAGAGGATAGGATAGGATACAGGATAGGATAGGATAGAGGATAGGATAGGCTAGAGGATAGGATAGGATAGAGGATAGGATAGGATAGAGGATAGTATAGGATAGAGGATAGGATAGGATAGAGGATAGGATAGGATAGAGGATAGGATATAATAGAGAATAGGATAGGATAGACGATAGGATATGATAGACTATAGGATAGGATAGAGGATAGGATAGGATAGAGGATAGGATAGGATAGAGGATAGGATAGGATAGAGGATGGGATGGGATAAAGGATACGATATTATAGAGGATAGGATAGGATAGGATAGAGGATATGATCGGATAGAGGATAGGATAGGATAGAGGATAGGATAGGATAGAGGATAGGATAGGATAGAGGATAGTATAGGATAGAGGATAGGATAGGATAGAGGATAGGATAGGCTAGAGGATAGGATAGGATAGAGGATAGGATAGGATAGAGGATAGTATAGGATAGAGGATAGGATAGGATAGAGGATAGGATAGGATAGGATAGAGGATAGGATAGGATAGAGGATAGAATAGGATAGAGGATAGGATAGGATAGAGGATAGGATAGGATAGAGGATAGGATAGGATAGAGTATAGGATAGGATAGAGGATAGGATAGGACAGAGGATAAGATAGGATAGAGGATAGTATAGTATAGAGGATAGGGTAGGATAGAGGATAGGATAGGACAGAGGATAAGATAGGATAGAGGATAGGATAAGTTAGAGGATAGGATAGGATAGATTATAGGATAGAGGATTGGATAGGATAGAGGATACGATAGGATAGAGGATAGGATAGGATAGAGGATAGGATAGGATAGAGGATAGGATAGGATAGAGGATAGGATAGGATAGAGGATAGGATAGGATAGAGGATAGGATAGGATAGAGGATAGGATAGGATAGAGGATAGGATAGGCTAGAGGATAGGATAGGATAGAGGATAGGATAGGATAGAGGATAGTATAGGATAGAGGATAGGATAGGATAGAGGATAGGATAGGATAGGATAGAGGATAGGATAGAGGATAGAGGATAGGATAGGATAGTGGATAGGATAGGATAGAGCAGACTATAGGGGATAGGATAGGATAGAGAATAGGATAGGATAGAGGATTGGATAGGATAGAGGATACGATAGGATAGAGGATAGGATAGGATAGAGGATAGGATAGGATAGAGGATAGGATAGGCAAGAGGATAGGATAGGATAGAGGATAGGATAGGATAGAGGATAGTATAGGATAGAGGATAGGATAGGATAGAGGATAGGATAGGATAGAGGATAGGATAGGATAGAGGATAGGATAGGATAGAGGATAGGATAGGATAGACGATAGGATAGGATAGAGGATAGGATAGGCTAGAGGATAGGATAGGATAGAGGATAGGATAGGATAGAGGATAGTATAGGATAGAGGATAGGATAGGATAGAGGATAGGATAGGATAGAGGATAGGATAGGATAGACGATAGGATAGGATAGGATAGAGGATAGGATAGAGGATAGAGGATAGGATAGGATAGATGATATTATAGGATAGAGGATAGGATAGGATAGAGGATACGATATTATAGAGGATAGGATAGTATAGACGATAGGATCGGATAGAGAATAGGACAGGGCATTGGATAGGAAAGAGGATAGGATAGGATAGAGGATAGGATAGGATATAGGATAGAATAGGATAGAGGATAGGATAGGATAGAGGATAGGATAGGATAGAGGATAGGATAGGATAGAGGATAGGATAGGATACAGGATAGGATAGGATAGAGGATAGGATAGGCTAGAGGATAGGATAGGATAGAGGATAGGATAGGATAGAGGATAGTATAGGATAGAGGATAGGATAGGATAGAGGATAGGATAGGATAGAGGATAGGATATAATAGAGAATAGGATAGGATAGACGATAGGATATGATAGACTATAGGATAGGATAGAGGATAGGATAGGATAGAGGATAGGATAGGATAGAGGATAGGATAGGATAGAGGATGGGATGGGATAAAGGATACGATATTATAGAGGATAGGATAGGATAGGATAGAGGATATGATCGGATAGAGGATAGGATAGGATAGAGGATAGGATAGGATAGAGGATAGGATAGGATAGAGGATAGGATAGGATAGAGGATAGGATAGGATAGAGGATAGGATAGGATAGAGGATAGGATAGGATAGAGGATAGGATAGGATAGAGGATAGGATAGGCTAGAGGATAGGATAGGATAGAGGATAGGATAGGATAGAGGATAGTATAGGATAGAGGATAGGATAGGATAGAGGATAGGATAGGATAGGATAGAGGATAGGATAGAGGATAGAGGATAGGATAGGATAGTGGATAGGATAGGATAGAGCAGACTATAGGGGATAGGATAGGATAGAGAATAGGATAGGATAGAGGATTGGATAGGATAGAGGATACGATAGGATAGAGGATAGGATAGGATAGAGGATAGGATAGGATAGAGGATAGGATAGGCAAGAGGATAGGATAGGATAGAGGATAGGATAGGATAGAGGATAGTATAGGATAGAGGATAGGATAGGATAGAGGATAGGATAGGATAGAGGATAGGATAGGATAGAGGATAGGATAGGATAGAGGATAGGATAGGATAGACGATAGGATAGGATAGAGGATAGGATAGGCTAGAGGATAGGATAGGATAGAGGATAGGATAGGATAGAGGATAGTATAGGATAGAGGATAGGATAGGATAGAGGATAGGATAGGATAGAGGATAGGATAGGATAGACGATAGGATAGGATAGGATAGAGGATAGGATAGAGGATAGAGGATAGGATAGGATAGATGATATTATAGGATAGAGGATAGGATAGGATAGAGGATACGATATTATAGAGGATAGGATAGTATAGACGATAGGATCGGATAGAGAATAGGACAGGGCATTGGATAGGAAAGAGGATAGGATAGGATAGAGGATAGGATAGGATATAGGATAGAATAGGATAGAGGATAGGATAGGATAGAGGATAGGATAGGATAGAGGATAGGATAGGATAGAGGATAGGATAGGATACAGGATAGGATAGGATAGAGGATAGGATAGGCTAGAGGATAGGATAGGATAGAGGATAGGATAGGATAGAGGATAGTATAGGATAGAGGATAGGATAGGATAGAGGATAGGATAGGATAGAGGATAGGATATAATAGAGAATAGGATAGGATAGACGATAGGATATGATAGACTATAGGATAGGATAGAGGATAGGATAGGATAGAGGATAGGATAGGATAGAGGATAGGATAGGATAGAGGATGGGATGGGATAAAGGATACGATATTATAGAGGATAGGATAGGATAGGATAGAGGATATGATCGGATAGAGGATAGGATAGGATAGAGGATAGGATAGGATAGAGGATAGGATAGGATAGAGGATAGTATAGGATAGAGGATAGGATAGGATTGAGGATAGGATTGGTGAGAGGATAGGATAGGATAAAGGATAGGATAGGATAGACAATAGGATAGGAAAGAGGATAGGATAGGATAGAGAATGGGATAGGATAGAGGATAGGATAGGATAGAGGATAGGATAGGATATCGGATAGGATTGGATAGAGGATAGGATAGGATAGAGGATAGGATAGGATAGAGGATTGGATAGGATAGAGGATAGGATAGGATAGAGGATAGGATAGGATAGAGGATAGGATAGGATAGAGGATAGGATAGGATAGAGGATAGGATAGGATAGAGGATAGGATAGGCTAGAGGATAGGATAGGATAGAGGATAGGATAGGATAGAGGATAGTATAGGATAGAGGATAGGATAGGATAGAGGATAGGATAGGATAGAGGATAGGATAGGATAGGATAGAGGATAGGATAGGATAGTGGATGGGATAGGATAGAGCAGACTATAGGGGATAGGATAGGATAGAGGATAGGATAGGATAGAGGATAGGATAGGATAGATGATATTATAGGATAGAGGATAGGATAGGATAGAGGATACGATATTATAGAGGATAGGATAGTATAGACGATAGGATCGGATAGAGAATAGGACAGGGCATTGGATAGGAAAGAGGATAGGATAGGATAGAGGATAGGATAGGATAGAGGATAGAATAGGATAGAGGATAGGATAGGATAGAGGATAGGATAGGATAGAGGATAGGATAGGATAGAGTATAGGATAGGATAGAGGATAGGATAGGACAGAGGATAAGATAGGATAGAGGATAGGATAGTATAGAGGATAGGATAGGATAGAGGATAGGATAGGACAGAGGATAAGATAGGATAGAGGATAGGATAAGTTAGAGGATAGGATAGGATAGAGGATAGGATAGAGGATTGGATAGGATAGAAGATACGATAGGATAGAGGATAGGATAGGATAGAGGATAGGATAGGATAGAGGATAGGATAGGATAGAGGATAGGATAGGATAGAGGATAGGATAGGATAGAGGATAGGATAGGATAGAGGATAGGATAGGCTAGAGGATAGGATAGGACAGAGGATAGGATAGGATAGAGGATAGTATAGGATAGAGGATAGGATAGGATAGAGGATAGTATAGGATAGAGGATAGGATAGGATAGAGGATAGGATAGGATAGAGGATAGGATAGGATAGGATAGAGGATAGGATAGAGGATAGAGGATAGGATAGGATAGTGTATGGGATAGGATAGAGCAGACTATAGGGGATAGGATAGGATAGAGGATAGGATAGGATAGAGGATAGGATAGGATAGAGGATAGGATAGGATAGAGGATAGGATAGGATAGAGGATAGGATAGGATAGATGATATTATAGGATAGAGGATAGGATAGGATAGAGGATACGATATTATAGAGGATAGGATAGTATAGACGATAGGATCGGATAGAGAATAGGACAGGGCATTGGATAGGAAAGAGGATAGGATAGGATAGAGGATAGGATAGGATAGAGGATAGAATAGGATAGAGGATAGGATAGGATAGAGGATAGGATAGGATAGAGGATAGGATAGGATAGAGTATAGGATAGGATAGAGGATAGGATAGGACAGAGGATAAGGTAGGATAGAGGATAGTATAGTATAGAGGATAGGGTAGGATAGAGGATAGGATAGGACAGAGGATAAGATAGGATAGAGGATAGGATAAGTTAGAGGATGGGATAGGATAGAGGATAGGATAGAGGATTGGATAGGATAGAGGATACGATAGGATAGAGGATAGGATAGGATAGAGGATAGGATAGGATAGAGGATAGGATAGGATAGAGGATAGGATAGGATAGAGGATAGGATAGGATAGAGGATAGGATAGGATAGAGGATAGGATAGGATAGAGGATAGGATAGGATAGAGGATAGGATAGGATAGAGGATAGGATAGGATAGGATAGAGGATAGGATAGAGGATAGAGGATAGGATAGGATAGTGGATAGGATAGGATAGAGCACACTATAGGGGATAGGATAGGATAGAGAATAGGATAGGATAGAGGATTGGATAGGATAGAGGATACGATAGGATAGAGGATAGGATAGGATAGAGGATAGGATAGGATAGAGGATAGGATAGGATAGAGGATAGGATAGGATAGAGGATAGGATAGGATAGAGGATAGGATAGGATAGAGGATAGGATAGGATAGAGGATAGGATAGGATAGGATAGAGGATAGGATAGAGGATAGAGGATAGGATAGGATAGTGTATGGGATAGGATAGAGCAGACTATAGGGGATAGGATAGGATAGAGGATAGGATAGGATAGAGGATAGGATAGGATAGAGGATAGGATAGGATAGATGATATTATAGGATAGAGGATAGGATAGGATAGAGGATACGATATTATAGAGGATAGGATAGTATAGACGATAGGATCGGATAGAGAATAGGACAGGGCATTGGATAGGAAAGAGGATAGGATAGGATAGAGGATAGGATAGGATAGAGGATAGAATAGGATAGAGGATAGGATAGGATAGAGGATAGGATAGGATAGAGGATAGGATAGGATAGAGTATAGGATAGGATAGAGGATAGGATAGGACAGAGGATAAGATAGGATAGAGGATAGTATAGTATAGAGGATAGGGTAGGATAGAGGATAGGATAGGACAGAGGATAAGATAGGATAGAGGATAGGATAAGTTAGAGGATAGGATAGGATAGATTATAGGATAGAGGATTGGATAGGATAGAGGATACGATAGGATAGAGGATAGGATAGCATAGAGGATAGGATAGGATAGAGGATAGGATAGGATAGAGGATAGGATAGGATAGAGGATAGGATAGGATAGAGGATAGGATAGGATAGAGGATAGGATAGGATAGAGGATAGGATAGGCTAGAGGATAGGATAGGATAGAGGATAGGATAGGATAGAGGATAGTATAGGATAGAGGATAGGATAGGATAGAGGATAGGATAGGATAGGATAGAGGATAGGATAGAGGATAGAGGATAGGATAGGATAGTGGATAGGATAGGATAGAGCAGACTATAGGGGATAGGATAGGATAGAGAATAGGATAGGATAGAGGATTGGATAGGATAGAGGATACGATAGGATAGAGGATAGGATAGGATAGAGGATAGGATAGGATAGAGGATAGGATAGGCAAGAGGATAGGATAGGATAGAGGATAGGATAGGATAGAGGATAGTATAGGATAGAGGATAGGATAGGATAGAGGATAGGATAGGATAGAGGATAGGATAGGATAGAGGATAGGATAGGATAGAGGATAGGATAGGATAGACGATAGGATAGGATAGAGGATAGGATAGGCTAGAGGATAGGATAGGATAGAGGATAGGATAGGATAGAGGATAGTATAGGATAGAGGATAGGATAGGATAGAGGATATGATAGGATAGAGGATAGGATAGGATAGACGATAGGATAGGATAGGATAGAGGATAGGATAGAGGATAGAGGATAGGATAGGATAGATGATATTATAGGATAGAGGATAGGATAGGATAGAGGATACGATATTATAGAGGATAGGATAGTATAGACGATAGGATCGGATAGAGAATAGGACAGGGCATTGGATAGGAAAGAGGATAGGATAGGATAGAGGATAGGATAGGATATAGGATAGAATAGGATAGAGGATAGGATAGGATAGAGGATAGGATAGGATAGAGGATAGGATAGGATAGAGGATAGGATAGGATACAGGATAGGATAGGATAGAGGATAGGATAGGCTAGAGGATAGGATAGGATAGAGGATAGGATAGGATAGAGGATAGTATAGGATAGAGGATAGGATAGGATAGAGGATAGGATAGGATAGAGGATAGGATATAATAGAGAATAGGATAGGATAGACGATAGGATATGATAGACTATAGGATAGGATAGAGGATAGGATAGGATAGAGGATAGGATAGGATAGAGGATAGGATAGGATAGAGGATGGGATGGGATAAAGGATACGATATTATAGAGGATAGGATAGGATAAGATAGAGGATATGATCGGATAGAGGATAGGATAGGATAGAGGATAGGATAGGATAGAGGATAGTATAGGATAGAGGATAGGATAGGATTGAGGATAGGATTGGTGAGAGGATAGGATAGGATAAAGGATAGGATAGGATAGACAATAGGATAGGAAAGAGGATAGGATAGGATAGAGAATGGGATAGGATAGAGGATAGGATAGGATAGAGGATAGGATAGGATATCGGATAGGATTGGATAGAGGATAGGATAGGATAGAGGATAGGATAGGATAGAGGATTGGATAGGATAGAGGATAGGATAGGATAGAGGATAGGATAGGATAGAGGATAGGATAGGATAGAGGATAGGATAGGATAGAGGATAGGATAGGATAGAGGATAGGATAGGCTAGAGGATAGGATAGGATAGAGGATAGGATAGGATAGAGGATAGTATAGGATAGAGGATAGGATAGGATAGAGGATAGGATAGGATAGAGGATAGGATAGGATAGGATAGAGGATAGGATAGGATAGTGGATGGGATAGGATAGAGCAGACTATAGGGGATAGGATAGGATAGAGGATAGGATAGGATAGAGGATAGGATAGGATAGATGATATTATAGGATAGAGGATAGGATAGGATAGAGGATACGATATTATAGAGGATAGGATAGTATAGACGATAGGATCGGATAGAGAATAGGACAGGGCATTGGATAGGAAAGAGGATAGGATAGGATAGAGGATAGGATAGGATAGAGGATAGAATAGGATAGAGGATAGGATAGGATAGAGGATAGGATAGGATAGAGGATAGGATAGGATAGAGTATAGGATAGGATAGAGGATAGGATAGGACAGAGGATAAGATAGGATAGAGGATAGGATAGTATAGAGGATAGGATAGGATAGAGGATAGGATAGGACAGAGGATAAGATAGGATAGAGGATAGGATAAGTTAGAGGATAGGATAGGATAGAGGATAGGATAGAGGATTGGATAGGATAGAAGATACGATAGGATAGAGGATAGGATAGGATAGAGGATAGGATAGGATAGAGGATAGGATAGGATAGAGGATAGGATAGGATAGAGGATAGGATAGGATAGAGGATAGGATAGGATAGAGGATAGGATAGGCTAGAGGATAGGATAGGACAGAGGATAGGATAGGATAGAGGATAGTATAGGATAGAGGATAGGATAGGATAGAGGATAGGATAGGATAGGATAGAGGATAGGATAGAGGATAGGATAGAGGATAGAGGATAGGATAGGATAGTGGATAGGATTGGATAGAGCAGACTATAGGGGATAGGATAGGATAGAGAATAGTATAGGATAGAGGATTGGATAGGATAGAGGATACGATAGGATAGAGGATAGGATAGGATAGAGGATAGGATAGGATAGAGGATAGGATAGGATAGAGGATAGGATAGGATAGAGGATAGGATAGGATAGACGATAGGATAGGATAGAGGATAGGATAGGATAGAGGATGGGATAGGCTAGAGGATAGGATAGGATAGAGGATAGGATAGGATAGAGGATAGTATAGGATAGAGGATAGGATAGGATAGAGGATAGCATAGGATAGGATAGAGGATAGGATAGAGGATAGAGGATAGGATAGGATAGTGGATAGGATAGGATAGAGCAGACTATAGGGGATAGGATAGGATAGAGGATAGGATAGGATAGAGGATAGGATAGGATAGATGATATTATAGGATAGAGGATAGGATAGGATAGAGGATACGATATTATAGAGGATAGGATAGTATAGACGATAGGATCGGATAGAGAATAGGACAGGGCATTGGATAGGAAAGAGGATAGGATAGGATAGAGGATAGGATAGGATAGAGGATAGGATAGGATAGAGGATAGGATAGGATACAGGGTAGGATAGGATAGAGGATAGGATAGGCTAGAGGATAGGATAGGATAGAGGATAGGATAGGATAGAGGATAGTATAGGATAGAGGATAGGATAGGATAGAGGATAGGATAGGATAGAGGATAGGATATAATAGAGGATAGGATAGGATAGACGATAGGATATGATAGACGATAGGAGAGGATAGAGGATAGGATAGGATAGAGGATAGGATAGGATAGAGGATAGGATAGGATAGAGGATGGGATGGGATAAAGGATACGATATTATAGAGGATAGGATAGGATAGGATAGAGGATATGATCGGATAGAGGATAGGATAGGATAGAGGATAGGATAGGATAGAGGATAGGATAGGATAGAGGATAGGATAGGATAGAGGATAGGATAGGATAGAGGATAGGATAGGATAGAGGATAGGATAGGATAGATGATATTATAGGATAGAGGATAGGATAGGATAGAGGATACGATATTATAGAGGATAGGATAGTATAGACGATAGGATCGGATAGAGAATAGGACAGGGCATTGGATAGGAAAGAGGATAGGATAGGATAGATGATAGGATAGGATAGAGGATAGAATAGGATAGAGGATAGGATAGGATAGAGGATAGGATAGGATAGAGGATAGGATAGGATAGAGTATAGGATAGGATAGAGGATAGGATAGGACAGAGGATAAGATAGGATAGAGGATAGGATAGTATAGAGGATAGGATAGGATAGAGGATAGGATAGGACAGAGGATAAGATAGGATAGAGGATAGGATAAGTTAGAGGATAGGATAGGATAGAGGATAGGATAGAGGATTGGATAGGATAGAGGATACGATAGGATAGAGGATAGGATAGGATAGAGGATAGGATAGGATAGAGGATAGGATAGGATAGAGGATAGGATAGGATAGAGGATAGGATAGGATAGAGGATAGGATAGGATAGAGGATAGGATAGGCTAGAGGATAGGATAGGACAGAGGATAGGATAGGATAGAGGATAGTATAGGATAGAGGATAGGATAGGATAGAGGATAGGATAGGATAGGATAGAGGATAGGATAGAGGATAGGATAGAGGATAGGATAGAGGATAGAGGATAGGATAGGATAGTGGATAGGATTGGATAGAGCAGACTATAGAGGATAGGATAGGATAGAGAATAGTATAGGATAGAGGATTGGATAGGATAGAGGATACGATAGGATAGAGGATAGGATAGGATAGAGGATAGGATAGGATAGAGGATAGGATAGGATAGAGGATAGGATAGGATAGAGGATAGGATAGGATAGACGATAGGATAGGATAGAGGATAGGATAGGATAGAGGATGGGATAGGCTAGAGGATAGGATAGGATAGAGGATAGGATAGGATAGAGGATAGTATAGGATAGAGGATAGGATAGGATAGAGGATAGGATAGGATAGAGGATAGCATAGGATAGGAAAGAGGATAGGATAGGATAGAGGATAGGATAGGATAGTGGATAGAATAGGATAGAGGATAGGATAGGATAGAGGATAGGATAGGATAGAGGATAGGATAGGATAGAGGATAGGATAGGATACAGGATAGGATAGGATAGAGGATAGGATAGGCTAGAGGATAGGATAGGATATAGGATAGGATAGGATAGAGGATAGTATAGGATAGAGGATAGGATAGGATAGAGGATAGGATATAATAGAGGATAGGATAGGATAGACGATAGGATATGATAGACGATAGGATAGGATAGAGGATAGGATAGGATAGAGGATAGGATAGGATAGAGGATAGTATAGGATAGAGGATAGGATAGGATAGAGGATACGATATTATGGAGGATAGGACAGTATAGACGATAGGATCGGATAGAGAATAGGACAGGGCATTGGATAGGAAAGAGGATAGGATAGGATAGAGGATAGGATAGGATAGGGGATAGAATAGGATAGAGGATAGGATAGGATAGAGGATAGGATAGGATAGAGGATAGGATAGGATAGAGGATAGGATAGGATAGAGGATAGGATAGGATAAAGGATAGGATAGGATAGAGGATAGGATAGGATAGAGGATAGGATAGGATAGAGGATAGGATAGGATAGAGGATAGGATAGGATAGAGGATAGGATAGGATAGGATAGAGGATAGGATAGGATAGAGGATAGGATAGGATAGGGGATAGGATAGGATAGAGGATAGGATAGGATAGAGGATACGAAATAGGATTGGATAGGATAGAGGATAGGATAGGAAAGAGGATAGGATAGGATAGAGAATGGGATAGGATAGAGGATAGGATAGGATAGAGGATAGGATAGGATAGAGGATAGGATTGGATAGAGGATAGGATAGGCTAGAGGATAGGATAGGATAGGATAGAGGATAGGATAGAGGATAGAGGATAGGATAGGATAGTGTATGGGATAGGATAGAGCAGACTATAGGGGATAGGATAGGATAGAGGATAGGATAAGATAGAGGATAGGATAGGATAGAGGATAGGATAGGATAGAGGATAGGATAGGCTAGAGGATAGGATAGGATAGAGGATAGGATAGGATAGAGGATAGTATAGGATAGAGGATAGGATAGGATAGAGGATAGGATAGGATAGAGGATAGGATAGGATAGGATAGAGGATAGGATAGAGGATAGAGGATAGGATAGGATAGTGTATGGGATAGGATAGAGCAGACTATAGGGGATAGGATAGGATAGAGGATAGGATAGGATAGAGGATAGGATAGGATAGAGGATAGGATAGGATAGAGGATAGGATAGGATAGATGATATTATAGGATAGAGGATAGGATAGGATAGAGGATACGATATTATAGAGGATAGGATAGTATAGACGATAGGATCGGATAGAGAATAGGACAGGGCATTGGATAGGAAAGAGGATAGGATAGGATAGAGGATAGGATAGGATAGAGGATAGAATAGGATAGAGGATAGGATAGGATAGAGGATAGGATAGGATAGAGGATAGGATAGGATAGAGTATAGGATAGGATAGAGGATAGGATAGGACAGAGGATAAGATAGGATAGAGGATAGTATAGTATAGAGGATAGGGTAGGATAGAGGATAGGATAGGACAGAGGATAAGATAGGATAGAGGATAGGATAAGTTAGAGGATAGGATAGGATAGAGGATAGGATAGAGGATTGGATAGGATAGAGGATACGATAGGATAGAGGATAGGATAGGATAGAGGATAGGATAGGATAGAGGATAGGATAGGATAGAGGATAGGATAGGATAGAGGATAGGATAGGATAGAGGATAGGATAGGATAGAGGATAGGATAGGATAGAGGATAGGATAGGATAGAGGATAGGATAGGCTAGAGGATAGGATAGGATAGAGGATAGGATAGGATAGAGGATAGTATAGGATAGAGGATAGGATAGGATAGAGGATAGGATAGGATAGAGGATAGGATAGGATAGGATAGAGGATAGGATAGAGGATAGAGGATAGGATAGGATAGTGGATAGGATAGGATAGAGCAGACTATAGGGGATAGGATAGGATAGAGAATAGGATAGGGTAGAGGATTGGATAGGATAGAGGATACGATAGGATAGAGGATAGGATAGGATAGAGGATAGGATAGGATAGAGGATAGGATAGGATAGAGGATAGGATAGGATAGAGGATAGGATAGGATAGAGGATAGGATAGGATAGAGGATAGGATAGGATAGGATAGAGGATAGGATAGAGGATAGAGGATAGGATAGGATAGTGTATGGGATAGGATAGAGCAGACTATAGGGGATAGGATAGGATAGAGGATAGGATAGGATAGAGGATAGGATAGGATAGAGGATAGGATAGGATAGATGATATTATAGGATAGAGGATAGGATAGGATAGAGGATACGATATTATAGAGGATAGGATAGTATAGACGATAGGATCGGATAGAGAATAGGACAGGGCATTGGATAGGAAAGAGGATAGGATAGGATAGAGGATAGGATAGGATAGAGGATAGAATAGGATAGAGGATAGGATAGGATAGAGGATAGGATAGGATAGAGGATAGGATAGGATAGAGTATAGGATAGGATAGAGGATAGGATAGGACAGAGGATAAGATAGGATAGAGGATAGTATAGTATAGAGGATAGGGTAGGATAGAGGATAGGATAGGACAGAGGATAAGATAGGATAGAGGATAGGATAAGTTAGAGGATAGGATAGGATAGATTATAGGATAGAGGATTGGATAGGATAGAGGATACGATAGGATAGAGGATAGGATAGGATAGAGGATAGGATAGGATAGAGGATAGGATAGGATAGAGGATAGGATAGGATAGAGGATAGGATAGGATAGAGGATAGGATAGGATAGAGGATAGGATAGGATAGAGGATAGGATAGGATAGAGGATAGGATAGGATAGAGGATAGGATAGGATAGAGGATAGGATAGGATAGAGGATAGGATAGGATAGAGGATAGGATAGGATAGAGGATAGGATAGGATAGGATAGAGGATAGGATAGAGGATAGAGGATAGGATAGGATAGTGGATAGGATAGGATAGAGCAGACTATAGGGGATAGGATAGGATAGAGAATAGGATAGGATAGAGGATAGAGGATAGAATAGGATAGTGGATAGGATAGGATAGAGCAGACTATAGGGGATAGGATAGGATAGAGCAGACTATAGGGGATAGGATAGGATAGAGGATACGATAGTATAGAGGAAAGGATAGAATAGAGGATAGGATAGGATAGAGGATAGTATAGGATAGAGGATAGGATAGGATAGAGGATACGATATTATGGAGGATAGGACAGTATAGACGATAGGATCGGATAGAGAATAGGACAGGGCATTGGATAGGAAAGAGGATAGGATAGGATAGAGGATAGGATAGGATAGGGGATAGAATAGGATAGAGGATAGGATAGGATAGAGGATAGGATAGGATAGAGGATAGGATAGGATAGAGGATAGGATAGGATAGAGGATAGGATAGGATAAAGGATAGGATAGGATAGAGGATAGGATAGGATAGAGGATAGGATAGGATAGAGGATAGGATAGGATAGAGGATAGGATAGGATAGAGGATAGGATAGGATAGGATAGAGGATAGGATAGGATAGAGGATAGGATAGGATAGGGGATAGGATAGGATAGAGGATAGGATAGGATAGAGGATACGAAATAGGATTGGATAGGATAGAGGATAGGATAGGAAAGAGGATAGGATAGGATAGAGAATGGGATAGGATAGAGGATAGGATAGGATAGAGGATAGGATAGGATAGAGGATAGGATTGGATAGAGGATAGGATAGGCTAGAGGATAGGATAGGATAGGATAGAGGATAGGATAGAGGATAGAGGATAGGATAGGATAGTGTATGGGATAGGATAGAGCAGACTATAGGGGATAGGATAGGATAGAGGATAGGATAAGATAGAGGATAGGATAGGATAGAGGATAGGATAGGATAGAGGATAGGATAGGCTAGAGGATAGGATAGGATAGAGGATAGGATAGGATAGAGGATAGTATAGGATAGAGGATAGGATAGGATAGAGGATAGGATAGGATAGAGGATAGGATAGGATAGGATAGAGGATAGGATAGAGGATAGAGGATAGGATAGGATAGTGTATGGGATAGGATAGAGCAGACTATAGGGGATAGGATAGGATAGAGGATAGGATAGGATAGAGGATAGGATAGGATAGAGGATAGGATAGGATAGAGGATAGGATAGGATAGAGGATAGGATAGGATAGATGATATTATAGGATAGAGGATAGGATAGGATAGAGGATACGATATTATAGAGGATAGGATAGTATAGACGATAGGATCGGATAGAGAATAGGACAGGGCATTGGATAGGAAAGAGGATAGGATAGGATAGAGGATAGGATAGGATAGAGGATAGAATAGGATAGAGGATAGGATAGGATAGAGGATAGGATAGGATAGAGGATAGGATAGGATAGAGTATAGGATAGGATAGAGGATAGGATAGGACAGAGGATAAGATAGGATAGAGGATAGTATAGTATAGAGGATAGGGTAGGATAGAGGATAGGATAGGACAGAGGATAAGATAGGATAGAGGATAGGATAAGTTAGAGGATAGGATAGGATAGAGGATAGGATAGAGGATTGGATAGGATAGAGGATACGATAGGATAGAGGATAGGATAGGATAGAGGATAGGATAGGATAGAGGATAGGATAGGATAGAGGATAGGATAGGATAGAGGATAGGATAGGATAGAGGATAGGATAGGATAGAGGATAGGATAGGATAGAGGATAGGATAGGATAGAGGATAGGATAGGCTAGAGGATAGGATAGGATAGAGGATAGGATAGGATAGAGGATAGTATAGGATAGAGGATAGGATAGGATAGAGGATAGGATAGGATAGAGGATAGGATAGGATAGGATAGAGGATAGGATAGAGGATAGAGGATAGGATAGGATAGTGGATAGGATAGGATAGAGCAGACTATAGGGGATAGGATAGGATAGAGAATAGGATAGGGTAGAGGATTGGATAGGATAGAGGATACGATAGGATAGAGGATAGGATAGGATAGAGGATAGGATAGGATAGAGGATAGGATAGGATAGAGGATAGGATAGGATAGAGGATAGGATATTATGGAGGATAGGACAGTATAGACGATAGGATCGGATAGAGAATAGGACAGGGCATTGGATAGGAAAGAGGATAGGATAGGATAGAGGATAGGATAGGATAGGGGATAGAATAGGATAGAGGATAGGATAGGATAGAGGATAGGATAGGATAGAGGATAGGATAGGATAGAGGATAGGATAGGATAGAGGATAGGATAGGATAAAGGATAGGATAGGATAGAGGATAGGATAGGATAGAGGATAGGATAGGATAGAGGATAGGATAGGATAGAGGATAGGATAGGATAGAGGATAGGATAGGATAGGATAGAGGATAGGATAGGATAGAGGATAGGATAGGATAGGGGATAGGATAGGATAGAGGATAGGATAGGATAGAGGATACGAAATAGGATTGGATAGGATAGAGGATAGGATAGGAAAGAGGATAGGATAGGATAGAGAATGGGATAGGATAGAGGATAGGATAGGATAGAGGATAGGATAGGATAGAGGATAGGATTGGATAGAGGATAGGATAGGCTAGAGGATAGGATAGGATAGGATAGAGGATAGGATAGAGGATAGAGGATAGGATAGGATAGTGTATGGGATAGGATAGAGCAGACTATAGGGGATAGGATAGGATAGAGGATAGGATAAGATAGAGGATAGGATAGGATAGAGGATAGGATAGGATAGAGGATAGGATAGGCTAGAGGATAGGATAGGATAGAGGATAGGATAGGATAGAGGATAGTATAGGATAGAGGATAGGATAGGATAGAGGATAGGATAGGATAGAGGATAGGATAGGATAGGATAGAGGATAGGATAGAGGATAGAGGATAGGATAGGATAGTGTATGGGATAGGATAGAGCAGACTATAGGGGATAGGATAGGATAGAGGATAGGATAGGATAGAGGATAGGATAGGATAGAGGATAGGATAGGATAGAGGATAGGATAGGATAGAGGATAGGATAGGATAGATGATATTATAGGATAGAGGATAGGATAGGATAGAGGATACGATATTATAGAGGATAGGATAGTATAGACGATAGGATCGGATAGAGAATAGGACAGGGCATTGGATAGGAAAGAGGATAGGATAGGATAGAGGATAGGATAGGATAGAGGATAGAATAGGATAGAGGATAGGATAGGATAGAGGATAGGATAGGATAGAGGATAGGATAGGATAGAGTATAGGATAGGATAGAGGATAGGATAGGACAGAGGATAAGATAGGATAGAGGATAGTATAGTATAGAGGATAGGGTAGGATAGAGGATAGGATAGGACAGAGGATAAGATAGGATAGAGGATAGGATAAGTTAGAGGATAGGATAGGATAGAGGATAGGATAGAGGATTGGATAGGATAGAGGATACGATAGGATAGAGGATAGGATAGGATAGAGGATAGGATAGGATAGAGGATAGGATAGGATAGAGGATAGGATAGGATAGAGGATAGGATAGGATAGAGGATAGGATAGGATAGAGGATAGGATAGGATAGAGGATAGGATAGGATAGAGGATAGGATAGGCTAGAGGATAGGATAGGATAGAGGATAGGATAGGATAGAGGATAGTATAGGATAGAGGATAGGATAGGATAGAGGATAGGATAGGATAGAGGATAGGATAGGATAGGATAGAGGATAGGATAGAGGATAGAGGATAGGATAGGATAGTGGATAGGATAGGATAGAGCAGACTATAGGGGATAGGATAGGATAGAGAATAGGATAGGGTAGAGGATTGGATAGGATAGAGGATACGATAGGATAGAGGATAGGATAGGATAGAGGATAGGATAGGATAGAGGATAGGATAGGATAGAGGATAGGATAGGATAGAGGATAGGATAGGATAGAGGATAGGATAGGATAGAGGATAGGATAGGATAGGATAGAGGATAGGATAGAGGATAGAGGATAGGATAGGATAGTGTATGGGATAGGATAGAGCAGACTATAGGGGATAGGATAGGATAGAGGATAGGATAGGATAGAGGATAGGATAGGATAGAGGATAGGATAGGATAGATGATATTATAGGATAGAGGATAGGATAGGATAGAGGATACGATATTATAGAGGATAGGATAGTATAGACGATAGGATCGGATAGAGAATAGGACAGGGCATTGGATAGGAAAGAGGATAGGATAGGATAGAGGATAGGATAGGATAGAGGATAGAATAGGATAGAGGATAGGATAGGATAGAGGATAGGATAGGATAGAGGATAGGATAGGATAGAGTATAGGATAGGATAGAGGATAGGATAGGACAGAGGATAAGATAGGATAGAGGATAGTATAGTATAGAGGATAGGGTAGGATAGAGGATAGGATAGGACAGAGGATAAGATAGGATAGAGGATAGGATAAGTTAGAGGATAGGATAGGATAGATTATAGGATAGAGGATTGGATAGGATAGAGGATACGATAGGATAGAGGATAGGATAGGATAGAGGATAGGATAGGATAGAGGATAGGATAGGATAGAGGATAGGATAGGATAGAGGATAGGATAGGATAGAGGATAGGATAGGATAGAGGATAGGATAGGATAGAGGATAGGATAGGATAGAGGATAGGATAGGATAGAGGATAGGATAGGATAGAGGATAGGATAGGATAGAGGATAGGATAGGATAGAGGATAGGATAGGATAGAGGATAGGATAGGATAGGATAGAGGATAGGATAGAGGATAGAGGATAGGATAGGATAGTGGATAGGATAGGATAGAGCAGACTATAGGGGATAGGATAGGATAGAGAATAGGATAGGATAGAGGATTGGATAGGATAGAGGATACGATAGGATAGAGGATAGGATAGGATAGAGGATAGGATAGGATAGAGGATAGGATAGGCAAGAGGATAGGATAGGATAGAGGATATGATAGGATAGAGGATAGTATAGGATAGAGGATAGGATAGGATAGAGGATAGGATAGGATAGAGGATAGGATAGGATAGAGGATAGGATAGGATAGAGGATAGGATAGGATAGACGATAGGATAGGATAGAGGATAGGATAGGCTAGAGGATAGGATAGGATAGAGGATAGGATAGGATAGAGGATAGTATAGGATAGAGGATAGGATAGGATAGAGGATAGGATAGGATAGAGGATAGGATAGGATAGACGATAGGATAGGATAGGATAGAGGATAGGATAGAGGATAGAGGATAGGATAGGATAGATGATATTATAGGATAGAGGATAGGATAGGATAGAGGATACGATATTATAGAGGATAGGATAGTATAGACGATAGGATCGGATAGAGAATAGGACAGGGCATTGGATAGGAAAGAGGATAGGATAGGATAGAGGATAGGATAGGATATAGGATAGAATAGGATAGAGGATAGGATAGGATAGAGGATAGGATAGGATAGAGGATAGGATAGGATAGAGGATAGGATAGGATACAGGATAGGATAGGATAGAGGATAGGATAGGCTAGAGGATAGGATAGGATAGAGGATAGGATAGGATAGAGGATAGTATAGGATAGAGGATAGGATAGGATAGAGGATAGGATAGGATAGAGGATAGGATATAATAGAGAATAGGATAGGATAGACGATAGGATATGATAGACTATAGGATAGGATAGAGGATAGGATAGGATAGAGGATAGGATAGGATAGAGGATAGGATAGGATAGAGGATAGGATAGGATAGAGGATGGGATGGGATAAAGGATACGATATTATAGAGGATAGGATAGGATAGGATAGAGGATATGATCGGATAGAGGATAGGATAGGATAGGGGATAGGATAGGATAGAGGATATTATAGGATAGAGGATAGGATAGGATTGAGGATAGGATTGGTGAGAGGATAGGATAGGATAAAGGATAGGATAGGATAGACAATAGGATAGGAAAGAGGATAGGATAGGATAGAGAATGGGATAGGATAGAGGATAGGATAGGATAGAGGATAGGATAGGATATCGGATAGGATTGGATAGAGGATAGGATAGGATAGAGGATAGGATAGGATAGAGGATTGGATAGGATAGAGGATAGGATAGGATAGAGGATAGGATAGGATAGAGGATAGGATAGGATAGAGGATAGGATAGGATAGAGGATAGGATAGGATAGAGGATAGGATAGGCTAGAGGATAGGATAGGATAGAGGATAGGATAGGATAGAGGATAGTATAGGATAGAGGATAGGATAGGATAGAGGATAGGATAGGATAGAGGATAGGATAGGATAGGATAGAGGATAGGATAGGATAGTGGATGGGATAGGATAGAGCAGACTATAGGGGATAGGATAGGATAGAGGATAGGATAGGATAGAGGATAGGATAGGATAGATGATATTATAGGATAGAGGATAGGATAGGATAGAGGATACGATATTATAGAGGATAGGATAGTATAGACGATAGGATCGGATAGAGAATAGGACAGGGCATTGGATAGGAAAGAGGATAGGATAGGATAGAGGATAGGATAGGATAGAGGATAGAATAGGATAGAGGATAGGATAGGATAGAGGATAGGATAGGATAGAGGATAGGATAGGATAGAGTATAGGATAGGATAGAGGATAGGATAGGACAGAGGATAAGATAGGATAGAGGATAGGATAGTATAGAGGATAGGATAGGATAGAGGATAGGATAGGACAGAGGATAAGATAGGATAGAGGATAGGATAAGTTAGAGGATAGGATAGGATAGAGGATAGGATAGAGGATTGGATAGGATAGAGGATACGATAGGATAGAGGATAGGATAGGATAGAGGATAGGATAGGATAGAGGATAGGATAGGATAGAGGATAGGATAGGACAGAGGATAAGATAGGATAGAGGATAGGATAAGTTAGAGGATAGGATAGGATAGAGGATAGGATAGAGGATTGGATAGGATAGAGGATACGATAGGATAGAGGATAGGATATGATAGAGGATAGGATAGGATAGAGGATAGGATAGGATAGAGGATAGGATAGGATAGAGGATAGGATAGGATAGAGGATAGGATAGGATAGAGGATAGGATAGGATAGAGGATAGGATAGGATAGAGGATAGGATAGGCTAGAGGATAGGATAGGATAGAGGATAGGATAGGATAGAGGATAGTATAGGATAGAGGATAGGATAGGATAGAGGATAGGATAGGATAGAGGATAGGATAGGATAGGATAGAGGATAGGATAGAGGATAGAGGATAGGATAGGATAGTGGATAGGATAGGATAGAGCACACTATAGGGGATAGGATAGGATAGAGAATAGGATAGGATAGAGGATTGGATAGGATAGAGGATACGATAGGATAGAGGATAGGATAGGATAGAGGATAGGATAGGATAGAGGATAGGATAGGATAGAGGATAGGATAGGATAGAGGATAGGATAGGATAGAGGATAGGATAGGATAGAGGATAGGATAGGATAGAGGATAGGATAGGATAGGATAGAGGATAGGATAGAGGATAGAGGATAGGATAGGATAGTGTATGGGATAGGATAGAGCAGACTATAGGGGATAGGATAGGATAGAGGATAGGATAGGATAGAGGATAGGATAGGATAGAGGATAGGATAGGATAGATGATATTATAGGATAGAGGATAGGATAGGATAGAGGATACGATATTATAGAGGATAGGATAGTATAGACGATAGGATCGGATAGAGAATAGGACAGGGCATTGGATAGGAAAGAGGATAGGATAGGATAGAGGATAGGATAGGATAGAGGATAGAATAGGATAGAGGATAGGATAGGATAGAGGATAGGATAGGATAGAGGATAGGATAGGATAGAGTATAGGATAGGATAGAGGATAGGATAGGACAGAGGATAAGATAGGATAGAGGATAGTATAGTATAGAGGATAGGGTAGGATAGAGGATAGGATAGGACAGAGGATAAGATAGGATAGAGGATAGGATAAGTTAGAGGATAGGATAGGATAGATTATAGGATAGAGGATTGGATAGGATAGAGGATACGATAGGATAGAGGATAGGATAGCATAGAGGATAGGATAGGATAGAGGATAGGATAGGATAGAGGATAGGATAGGATAGAGGATAGGATAGGATAGAGGATAGGATAGGATAGAGGATAGGATAGGATAGAGGATAGGATAGGCTAGAGGATAGGATAGGATAGAGGATAGGATAGGATAGAGGATAGTATAGGATAGAGGATAGGATAGGATAGAGGATAGGATAGGATAGGATAGAGGATAGGATAGAGGATAGAGGATAGGATAGGATAGTGGATAGGATAGGATAGAGCAGACTATAGGGGATAGGATAGGATAGAGAATAGGATAGGATAGAGGATTGGATAGGATAGAGGATACGATAGGATAGAGGATAGGATAGGATAGAGGATAGGATAGGATAGAGGATAGGATAGGCAAGAGGATAGGATAGGATAGAGGATAGGATAGGATAGAGGATAGTATAGGATAGAGGATAGGATAGGATAGAGGATAGGATAGGATAGAGGATAGGATAGGATAGAGGATAGGATAGGATAGAGGATAGGATAGGATAGACGATAGGATAGGATAGAGGATAGGATAGGCTAGAGGATAGGATAGGATAGAGGATAGGATAGGATAGAGGATAGTATAGGATAGAGGATAGGATAGGATAGAGGATAGGATAGGATAGAGGATAGGATAGGATAGACGATAGGATAGGATAGGATAGAGGATAGGATAGAGGATAGAGGATAGGATAGGATAGATGATATTATAGGATAGAGGATAGGATAGGATAGAGGATACGATATTATAGAGGATAGGATAGTATAGACGATAGGATCGGATAGAGAATAGGACAGGGCATTGGATAGGAAAGAGGATAGGATAGGATAGAGGATAGGATAGGATATAGGATAGAATAGGATAGAGGATAGGATAGGATAGAGGATAGGATAGGATAGAGGATAGGATAGGATACAGGATAGGATAGGATAGAGGATAGGATAGGCTAGAGGATAGGATAGGATAGAGGATAGGATAGGATAGAGGATAGTATAGGATAGAGGATAGGATAGGATAGAGGATAGGATAGGATAGAGGATAGGATATAATAGAGAATAGGATAGGATAGACGATAGGATATGATAGACTATAGGATAGGATAGAGGATAGGATAGGATAGAGGATAGGATAGGATAGAGGATAGGATAGGATAGAGGATGGGATGGGATAAAGGATACGATATTATAGAGGATAGGATAGGATAGGATAGAGGATATGATCGGATAGAGGATAGGATAGGATAGAGGATAGGATAGGATAGAGGATAGTATAGGATAGAGGATAGGATAGGATTGAGGATAGGATTGGTGAGAGGATAGGATAGGATAAAGGATAGGATAGGATAGACAATAGGATAGGAAAGAGGATAGGATAGGATAGAGAATGGGATAGGATAGAGGATAGGATAGGATAGAGGATAGGATAGGATATCGGATAGGATTGGATAGAGGATAGGATAGGATAGAGGATAGGATAGGATAGAGGATTGGATAGGATAGAGGATAGGATAGGATAGAGGATAGGATAGGATAGAGGATAGGATAGGATAGAGGATAGGATAGGATAGAGGATAGGATAGGATAGAGGATAGGATAGGCTAGAGGATAGGATAGGATAGAGGATAGGATAGGATAGAGGATAGTATAGGATAGAGGATAGGATAGGATAGAGGATAGGATAGGATAGAGGATAGGATAGGATAGGATAGAGGATAGGATAGGATAGTGGATGGGATAGGATAGAGCAGACTATAGGGGATAGGATAGGATAGAGGATAGGATAGGATAGAGGATAGGATAGGATAGATGATATTATAGGATAGAGGATAGGATAGGATAGAGGATACGATATTATAGAGGATAGGATAGTATAGACGATAGGATCGGATAGAGAATAGGACAGGGCATTGGATAGGAAAGAGGATAGGATAGGATAGAGGATAGGATAGGATAGAGGATAGAATAGGATAGAGGATAGGATAGGATAGAGGATAGGATAGGATAGAGGATAGGATAGGATAGAGTATAGGATAGGATAGAGGATAGGATAGGACAGAGGATAAGATAGGATAGAGGATAGGATAGTATAGAGGATAGGATAGGATAGAGGATAGGATAGGACAGAGGATAAGATAGGATAGAGGATAGGATAAGTTAGAGGATAGGATAGGATAGAGGATAGGATAGAGGATTGGATAGGATAGAAGATACGATAGGATAGAGGATAGGATAGGATAGAGGATAGGATAGGATAGAGGATAGGATAGGATAGAGGATAGGATAGGATAGAGGATAGGATAGGATAGAGGATAGGATAGGATAGAGGATAGGATAGGCTAGAGGATAGGATAGGACAGAGGATAGGATAGGATAGAGGATAGTATAGGATAGAGGATAGGATAGGATAGAGGATAGGATAGGATAGGATAGAGGATAGGATAGAGGATAGGATAGAGGATAGAGGATAGGATAGGATAGTGGATAGGATTGGATAGAGCAGACTATAGGGGATAGGATAGGATAGAGAATAGTATAGGATAGAGGATTGGATAGGATAGAGGATACGATAGGATAGAGGATAGGATAGGATAGAGGATAGGATAGGATAGAGGATAGGATAGGATAGAGGATAGGATAGGATAGAGGATAGGATAGGATAGACGATAGGATAGGATAGAGGATAGGATAGGATAGAGGATGGGATAGGCTAGAGGATAGGATAGGATAGAGGATAGGATAGGATAGAGGATAGTATAGGATAGAGGATAGGATAGGATAGAGGATAGGATAGGATAGAGGATAGCATAGGATAGGATAGAGGATAGGATAGAGGATAGAGGATAGGATAGGATAGTGGATAGGATAGGATAGAGCAGACTATAGGGGATAGGATAGGATAGAGGATAGGATAGGATAGAGGATAGGATAGGATAGATGATATTATAGGATAGAGGATAGGATAGGATAGAGGATACGATATTATAGAGGATAGGATAGTATAGACGATAGGATCGGATAGAGAATAGGACAGGGCATTGGATAGGAAAGAGGATAGGATAGGATAGAGGATAGGATAGGATAGAGGATAGGATAGGATAGAGGATAGGATAGGATACAGGGTAGGATAGGATAGAGGATAGGATAGGCTAGAGGATAGGATAGGATAGAGGATAGGATAGGATAGAGGATAGTATAGGATAGAGGATAGGATAGGATAGAGGATAGGATAGGATAGAGGATAGGATATAATAGAGGATAGGATAGGATAGACGATAGGATATGATAGACGATAGGAGAGGATAGAGGATAGGATAGGATAGAGGATAGGATAGGATAGAGGATAGGATAGGATAGAGGATGGGATGGGATAAAGGATACGATATTATAGAGGATAGGATAGGATAGGATAGAGGATATGATCGGATAGAGGATAGGATAGGATAGAGGATAGGATAGGATAGAGGATAGGATAGGATAGAGGATAGGATAGGATAGAGGATAGGATAGGATAGAGGATAGGATAGGATAGAGGATAGGATAGGATAGATGATATTATAGGATAGAGGATAGGATAGGATAGAGGATACGATATTATAGAGGATAGGATAGTATAGACGATAGGATCGGATAGAGAATAGGACAGGGCATTGGATAGGAAAGAGGATAGGATAGGATAGAGGATAGGATAGGATAGAGGATAGAATAGGATAGAGGATAGGATAGGATAGAGGATAGGATAGGATAGAGGATAGGATAGGATAGAGTATAGGATAGGATAGAGGATAGGATAGGACAGAGGATAAGATAGGATAGAGGATAGGATAGTATAGAGGATAGGATAGGATAGAGGATAGGATAGGACAGAGGATAAGATAGGATAGAGGATAGGATAAGTTAGAGGATAGGATAGGATAGAGGATAGGATAGAGGATTGGATAGGATAGAGGATACGATAGGATAGAGGATAGGATAGGATAGAGGATAGGATAGGATAGAGGATAGGATAGGATAGAGGATAGGATAGGATAGAGGATAGGATAGGATAGAGGATAGGATAGGATAGAGGATAGGATAGGCTAGAGGATAGGATAGGACAGAGGATAGGATAGGATAGAGGATAGTATAGGATAGAGGATAGGATAGGATAGAGGATAGGATAGGATAGGATAGAGGATAGGATAGAGGATAGGATAGAGGATAGGATAGAGGATAGAGGATAGGATAGGATAGTGGATAGGATTGGATAGAGCAGACTATAGGGGATAGGATAGGATAGAGAATAGTATAGGATAGAGGATTGGATAGGATAGAGGATACGATAGGATAGAGGATAGGATAGGATAGAGGATAGGATAGGATAGAGGATAGGATAGGATAGAGGATAGGATAGGATAGAGGATAGGATAGGATAGACGATAGGATAGGATAGAGGATAGGATAGGATAGAGGATGGGATAGGCTAGAGGATAGGATAGGATAGAGGATAGGATAGGATAGGAAAGAGGATAGGATAGGATAGAGGATAGGATAGGATAGAGGATAGGATAGGATAGAGGATAGGATAGGATAGGATAGAGGATAGGATAGAGGATAGGGTAGAGGATAGGATAGAGGATAGAGGATAGGATAGGATAGTGGATAGGATTGGATAGAGCAGACTATAGGGGATAGGATAGGATAGAGAATAGTATAGGATAGAGGATTGGATAGGATAGAGGATACGATAGGATAGAGGATAGGATAGGATAGAGGATAGGATAGGATAGAGGATAGGATAGGATAGAGGATAGGATAGGATAGAGGATAGGATAGGATAGACGATAGGATAGGATAGAGGATAGGATAGGATAGAGGATGGGATAGGCTAGAGGATAGGATAGGATAGAGGATAGGATAGGATAGAGGATAGTATAGGATAGAGGATAGGATAGGATAGAGGATAGGATAGGATAGAGGATAGCATAGGATAGGAAAGAGGATAGGATAGGATAGAGGATAGGATAGGATAGTGGATAGAATAGGATAGAGGATAGGATAGGATAGAGGATAGGATAGGATAGAGGATAGGATAGGATAGAGGATAGGATAGGATACAGGATAGGATAGGATAGAGGATAGGATAGGCTAGAGGATAGGATAGGATATAGGATAGGATAGGATAGAGGATAGTATAGGATAGAGGATAGGATAGGATAGAGGATAGGATATAATAGAGGATAGGATAGGATAGACGATAGGATATGATAGACGATAGGATAGGATAGAGGATAGGATAGGATAGAGGATAGGATAGGATAGAGGATAGGATAGGATAGAGGATGGGATGGGATAAAGGATACGATATTATAGAGGATAGGATAGGATAGGATAGAGGATATGATCGGATAGAGGATAGGATAGGATAGAGGATAGGATAGGATAGAGGATAGGATAGGATAGAGGATAGGATAGGATAGAGGATCGGATAGGATAGACGATAGGATAGGATAGAGGATAGGATAGGATAGACGATAGGATAGAGGATAGGATAGGATAGACGATAGGATAGGATAGTGTATAGGATAGGATAGAGGATAGGATAGGATAGAGGATAGGATATGTTAGAGGATAGGATAGGATAGGATAGAGGATAGGATAGAGGATAGAGGATAGAATAGGATAGTGGATAGGATAGGATAGAGCAGACTATAGGGGATAGGATAGGATAGAGCAGACTATAGGGGATAGGATAGGATAGAGGATACGATAGTATAGAGGAAAGGATAGGATAGAGGATAGGATAGGATAGAGGATAGTATAGGATAGAGGATAGGATAGGATAGAGGATACGATATTATGGAGGATAGGACAGTATAGACGATAGGATCGGATAGAGAATAGGACAGGGCATTGGATAGGAAAGAGGATAGGATAGGATAGAGGATAGGATAGGATAGGGGATAGAATAGGATAGAGGATAGGATAGGATAGAGGATAGGATAGGATAGAGGATAGGATAGGATAGAGGATAGGATAGGATAGAGGATAGGATAGGATAAAGGATAGGATAGGATAGAGGATAGGATAGGATAGAGGATAGGATAGGATAGAGGATAGGATAGGATAGAGGATAGGATAGGATAGAGGATAGGATAGGATAGAGGATAGGATAGGATAGGATAGAGGATAGGATAGGATAGAGGATAGGATAGGATAGGGGATAGGATAGGATAGAGGATAGGATAGGATAGAGGATACGAAATAGGATTGGATAGGATAGAGGATAGGATAGGAAAGAGGATAGGATAGGATAGAGAATGGGATAGGATAGAGGATAGGATAGGATAGAGGATAGGATAGGATAGAGGATAGGATTGGATAGAGGATAGGATAGGCTAGAGGATAGGATAGGATAGGATAGAGGATAGGATAGAGGATAGAGGATAGGATAGGATAGTGTATGGGATAGGATAGAGCAGACTATAGGGGATAGGATAGGATAGAGGATAGGATAGGATAGAGGATAGGATAGGATAGAGGATAGGATAGGATAGAGGATAGGATAGGCTAGAGGATAGGATAGGATAGAGGATAGGATAGGATAGAGGATAGTATAGGATAGAGGATAGGATAGGATAGAGGATAGGATAGGATAGAGGATAGGATAGGATAGGATAGAGGATAGGATAGAGGATAGAGGATAGGATAGGATAGTGTATGGGATAGGATAGAGCAGACTATAGGGGATAGGATAGGATAGAGGATAGGATAGGATAGAGGATAGGATAGGATAGGATAGAGGATAGGATAGGATAGAGGATAGGATAGGATAGAGGATAGGATAGGATAGATGATATTATAGGATAGAGGATAGGATAGGATAGAGGATACGATATTATAGAGGATAGGATAGTATAGACGATAGGATCGGATAGAGAATAGGACAGGGCATTGGATAGGAAAGAGGATAGGATAGGATAGAGGATAGGATAGGATAGAGGATAGAATAGGATAGAGGATAGGATAGGATAGAGGATAGGATAGGATAGAGGATAGGATAGGATAGAGTATAGGATAGGATAGAGGATAGGATAGGACAGAGGATAAGATAGGATAGAGGATAGTATAGTATAGAGGATAGGGTAGGATAGAGGATAGGATAGGACAGAGGATAAGATAGGATAGAGGATAGGATAAGTTAGAGGATAGGATAGGATAGAGGATAGGATAGAGGATTGGATAGGATAGAGGATACGATAGGATAGAGGATAGGATAGGATAGAGGATAGGATAGGATAGAGGATAGGATAGGATAGAGGATAGGATAGGATAGAGGATAGGATAGGATAGAGGATAGGATAGGATAGAGGATAGGATAGGATAGAGGATAGGATAGGATAGAGGATAGGATAGGCTAGAGGATAGGATAGGATAGAGGATAGGATAGGATAGAGGATAGTATAGGATAGAGGATAGGATAGGATAGAGGATAGGATAGGATAGAGGATAGGATAGGATAGGATAGAGGATAGGATAGAGGATAGAGGATAGGATAGGATAGTGGATAGGATAGGATAGAGCAGACTATAGGGGATAGGATAGGATAGAGAATAGGATAGGGTAGAGGATTGGATAGGATAGAGGATACGATAGGATAGAGGATAGGATAGGATAGAGGATAGGATAGGATAGAGGATAGGATAGGATAGAGGATAGGATAGGATAGAGGATAGGATAGGATAGAGGATAGGATAGGATAGAGGATAGGATAGGATAGGATAGAGGATAGGATAGAGGATAGAGGATAGGATAGGATAGTGTATGGGATAGGATAGAGCAGACTATAGGGGATAGGATAGGATAGAGGATAGGATAGGATAGAGGATAGGATAGGATAGAGGATAGGATAGGATAGATGATATTATAGGATAGAGGATAGGATAGGATAGAGGATAGAATAGGATAGAGGATAGGATAGGATAGAGGATAGGATAGGATAGAGGATAGGATAGGATAGAGTATAGGATAGGATAGAGGATAGGATAGGACAGAGGATAAGATAGGATAGAGGATAGTATAGTATAGAGGATAGGGTAGGATAGAGGATAGGATAGGACAGAGGATAAGATAGGATAGAGGATAGGATAAGTTAGAGGATAGGATAGGATAGATTATAGGATAGAGGATTGGATAGGATAGAGGATACGATAGGATAGAGGATAGGATAGGATAGAGGATAGGATAGGATAGAGGATAGGATAGGATAGAGGATAGGATAGGATAGAGGATAGGATAGGATAGAGGATAGGATAGGATAGAGGATAGGATAGGATAGAGGATAGGATAGGATAGAGGATAGGATAGGCTAGAGGATAGGATAGGATAGAGGATAGGATAGGATAGAGGATAGTATAGGATAGAGGATAGGATAGGATAGAGGATAGGATAGGATAGGATAGAGGATAGGATAGAGGATAGAGGATAGGATAGGATAGTGGATAGGATAGGATAGAGCAGACTATAGGGGATAGGATAGGATAGAGAATAGGATAGGATAGAGGATTGGATAGGATAGAGGATACGATAGGATAGAGGATAGGATAGGATAGAGGATAGGATAGGATAGAGGATAGGATAGGCAAGCGGATAGGATAGGATAGAGGATAGGATAGGATAGAGGATAGTATAGGATAGAGGATAGGATAGGATAGAGGATAGGATAGGATAGAGGATAGGATAGGATAGAGGATAGGATAGGATAGAGGATAGGATAGGATAGACGATAGGATAGGATAGAGGATAGGATAGGCTAGAGGATAGGATAGGATAGAGGATAGGATAGGATAGAGGATAGTATAGGATAGAGGATAGGATAGGATAGAGGATAGGATAGGATAGAGGATAGGATAGGATAGACGATAGGATAGGATAGGATAGAGGATAGGATAGAGGATAGAGGATAGGATAGGATAGATGATATTATAGGATAGAGGATAGGATAGGATAGAGGATACGATATTATAGAGGATAGGATAGTATAGACGATAGGATCGGATAGAGAATAGGACAGGGCATTGGATAGGAAAGAGGATAGGATAGGATAGAGGATAGGATAGGATATAGGATAGAATAGGATAGAGGATAGGATAGGATAGAGGATAGGATAGGATAGAGGATAGGATAGGATAGAGGATAGGATAGGATACAGGATAGGATAGGATAGAGGATAGGATAGGCTAGAGGATAGGATAGGATAGAGGATAGGATAGGATAGAGGATAGTATAGGATAGAGGATAGGATAGGATAGAGGATAGGATAGGATAGAGGATAGGATATAATAGAGAATAGGATAGGATAGACGATAGGATATGATAGACTATAGGATAGGATAGAGGATAGGATAGGATAGAGGATAGGATAGGATAGAGGATAGGATAGGATAGAGGATAGGATAGGATAGAGGATAGGATAGGATAGAGGATGGGATGGGATAAAGGATACGATATTATAGAGGATAGGATAGGATAGGATAGAGGATATGATCGGATAGAGGATAGGATAGGATAGAGGATAGGATAGGATAGAGGATAGTATAGGATAGAGGATAGGATAGGATTGAGGATAGGATTGGTGAGAGGATAGGATAGGATAAAGGATAGGATAGGATAGACAATAGGATAGGAAAGAGGATAGGATAGGATAGAGAATGGGATAGGATAGAGGATAGGATAGGATAGAGGATAGGATAGGATATCGGATAGGATTGGATAGAGGATAGGATAGGATAGAGGATAGGATAGGATAGAGGATTGGATAGGATAGAGGATAGGATAGGATAGAGGATAGGATAGGATAGAGGATAGGATAGGATAGAGGATAGGATAGGATAGAGGATAGGATAGGATAGAGGATAGGATAGGCTAGAGGATAGGATAGGATAGAGGATAGGATAGGATAGAGGATAGTATAGGATAGAGGATAGGATAGGATAGAGGATAGGATAGGATAGAGGATAGGATAGGATAGGATAGAGGATAGGATAGGATAGTGGATGGGATAGGATAGAGCAGACTATAGGGGATAGGATAGGATAGAGGATAGGATAGGATAGAGGATAGGATAGGATAGATGATATTATAGGATAGAGGATAGGATAGGATAGAGGATACGATATTATAGAGGATAGGATAGTATAGACGATAGGATCGGATAGAGAATAGGACAGGGCATTGGATAGGAAAGAGGATAGGATAGGATAGAGGATAGGATAGGATAGAGGATAGAATAGGATAGAGGATAGGATAGGATAGAGGATAGGATAGGATAGAGGATAGGATAGGATAGAGTATAGGATAGGATAGAGGATAGGATAGGACAGAGGATAAGATAGGATAGAGGATAGGATAGTATAGAGGATAGGATAGGATAGAGGATAGGATAGGACAGAGGATAAGATAGGATAGAGGATAGGATAAGTTAGAGGATAGGATAGGATAGAGGATAGGATAGAGGATTGGATAGGATAGAGGATACGATAGGATAGAGGATAGGATAGGATAGAGGATAGGATAGGATAGAGGATAGGATAGGATAGAGGATAGGATAGGATAGAGGATAGGATAGGATAGAGGATAGGATAGGATAGAGGATAGGATAGGCTAGAGGATAGGATAGGACAGAGGATAGGATAGGATAGAGGATAGTATAGGATAGAGGATAGGATAGGATAGAGGATAGGATAGGATAGGATAGAGGATAGGATAGAGGATAGGATAGAGGATAGAGGATAGGATAGGATAGTGGATAGGATTGGATAGAGCAGACTATAGGGGATAGGATAGGATAGAGAATAGTATAGGATAGAGGATTGGATAGGATAGAGGATACGATAGGATAGAGGATAGGATAGGATAGAGGATAGGATAGGATAGAGGATAGGATAGGATAGAGGATAGGATAGGATAGAGGATAGGATAGGATAGACGATAGGATAGGATAGAGGATAGGATAGGATAGAGGATGGGATAGGCTAGAGGATAGGATAGGATAGAGGATAGGATAGGATAGAGGATAGTATAGGATAGAGGATAGGATAGGATAGAGGATAGGATAGGATAGAGGATAGCATAGGATAGGATAGAGGATAGGATAGAGGATAGAGGATAGGATATTATAGAGGATAGGATAGTATAGACGATAGGATCGGATAGAGAATAGGACAGGGCATTGGATAGGAAAGAGGATAGGATAGGATAGAGGATAGGATAGGATAGAGGATAGGATAGGATAGAGGATAGGATAGGATACAGGGTAGGATAGGATAGAGGATAGGATAGGCTAGAGGATAGGATAGGATAGAGGATAGGATAGGATAGAGGATAGTATAGGATAGAGGATAGGATAGGATAGAGGATAGGATAGGATAGAGGATAGGATATAATAGAGGATAGGATAGGATAGACGATAGGATATGATAGACGATAGGATAGGATAGAGGATAGGATAGGATAGAGGATAGGATAGGATAGAGGATAGGATAGGATAGAGGATGGGATGGGATAAAGGATACGATATTATAGAGGATAGGATAGGATAGGATAGAGGATATGATCGGATAGAGGATAGGATAGGATAGAGGATAGGATAGGATAGAGGATAGGATAGGATAGAGGATAGGATAGGATAGAGGATAGGATAGGATAGAGGATAGGATAGGATAGAGGATAGGATAGGATAGAGGATAGGATAGGATAGAGGATAGGATAGGATAGATGATATTATAGGATAGAGGATAGGATAGGATAGAGGATACGATATTATAGAGGATAGGATAGTATAGACGATAGGATCGGATAGAGAATAGGACAGGGCATTGGATAGGAAAGAGGATAGGATAGGATAGAGGATAGGATAGGATAGAGGATAGAATAGGATAGAGGATAGGATAGGATAGAGGATAGGATAGGATAGAGGATAGGATAGGATAGAGTATAGGATAGGATAGAGGATAGGATAGGACAGAGGATAAGATAGGATAGAGGATAGGATAGTATAGAGGATAGGATAGGATAGAGGATAGGATAGGACAGAGGATAAGATAGGATAGAGGATAGGATAAGTTAGAGGATAGGATAGGATAGAGGATAGGATAGAGGATTGGATAGGATAGAGGATACGATAGGATAGAGGATAGGATAGGATAGAGGATAGGATAGGATAGAGGATAGGATAGGATAGAGGATAGGATAGGATTGAGGATAGGATAGGATAGAGGATAGGATAGGATAGAGGATAGGATAGGCTAGAGGATAGGATAGGACAGAGGATAGGATAGGATAGAGGATAGTATAGGATAGAGGATAGGATAGGATAGAGGATAGGATAGGATAGGATAGAGGATAGGATAGAGGATAGGATAGAGGATAGGATAGAGGATAGAGGATAGGATAGGATAGTGGATAGGATTGGATAGAGCAGACTATAGGGGATAGGATAGGATAGAGAATAGTATAGGATAGAGGATTGGATAGGATAGAGGATACGATAGGATAGAGGATAGGATAGGATAGAGGATAGGATAGGATAGAGGATAGGATAGGATAGAGGATAGGATAGGATAGAGGATAGGATAGGATAGACGATAGGATAGGATAGAGGATAGGATAGGATAGAGGATGGGATAGGCTAGAGGATAGGATAGGATAGAGGATAGGATAGGATAGAGGATAGTATAGGATAGAGGATAGGATAGGATAGAGGATAGGATAGGATAGAGGATAGCATAGGATAGGATAGAGGATAGGATAGAGGATAGAGGATAGGATAGGATAGTGGATAGGATAGGATAGAGCAGACTATAGGGGATAGGATAGGATAGAGGATAGGATAGGATAGAGGATAGGATAGGATAGATGATATTATAGGATAGAGGATAGGATAGGATAGAGGATACGATATTATAGAGGATAGGATAGTATAGACGATAGGATCGGATAGAGAATAGGACAGGGCATTGGATAGGAAAGAGGATAGGATAGGATAGAGGATAGGATAGGATAGAGGACAGAATAGGATAGAGGATAGGATAGGATAGAGGATAGGATAGGATAGAGGATAGGATAGGATAGAGGATAGGATAGGATACAGGGTAGGATAGGATAGAGGATAGGATAGGCTAGAGGATAGGATAGGATAGAGGATAGGATAGGATAGAGGATAGTATATTATAGAGGATAGGATAGGATAGAGGATAGGATAGGATAGAGGATAGGATATAATAGAGGATAGGATAGGATAGACGATAGGATATGATAGACGATAGGATAGGATAGAGGGTAGGATAGGATAGAGGATAGGATAGGATAGAGGATAGGATAGGATAGAGGATAGGATAGGATAGAGAGGATAGGATAGGATAGAGGATAGGATAGGATAGAGGATAGGATAGGATAGAGGATAGGATAGGATAGATGATATTATAGGATAGAGGATAGGATAGGATAGAGGATACGATATTATAGAGGATAGGATAGTATAGACGATAGGATCGGATAGAGAATAGGACAGGGCATTGGATAGGAAAGAGGATAGGATAGGATAGAGGATAGGATAGGATAGAGGATAGAATAGGATAGAGGATAGGATAGGATAGAGGATAGGATAGGATAGAGGATAGGATAGGATAGAGTATAGGATAGGATAGAGGATAGGATAGGACAGAGGATAAGATAGGATAGAGGATAGGATAGTATAGAGGATAGGATAGGATAGAGGATAGGATAGGACAGAGGATAAGATAGGATAGAGGATAGGATAAGTTAGAGGATAGGATAGGATAGAGGATAGGATAGAGGATTGGATAGGATAGAGGATACGATAGGATAGAGGATGGGATAGGATAGAGGATAGGATAGGATAGAGGATAGGATAGGATAGAGGATAGGATAGGATAGAGGATAGGATAGGATAGAGGATAGGATAGGCTAGAGGATAGGATAGGACAGAGGATAGGATAGGATAGAGGATAGTATAGGATAGAGGATAGGATAGGATAGAGGATAGGATAGGATAGGATAGAGGATAGGATAGAGGATAGGATAGAGGATAGAGGATAGGATAGGATAGTGGATAGGATTGGATAGAGCAGACTATAGGGGATTTGATAGGATAGAGAATAGTATAGGATAGAGGATTGGATAGGATAGAGGATACGATAGGATAGAGGATAGGATAGGATAGAGGATAGGATAGGATAGAGGATAGGATAGGATAGAGGATAGGATAGGATAGAGGATAGGATAGGATAGACGATAGGATAGGATAGAGGATAGGATAGGATAGAGGATGGGATAGGCTAGAGGATAGGATAGGATAGAGGATAGGATAGGATAGAGGATAGTATAGGATAGAGGATAGGATAGGATAGAGGATAGGATAGGATAGAGGATAGGATAGGATAGATGATATTATAGGATAGAGGATAGGATAGGATAGAGGATACGATATTATAGAGGATAGGATAGTATAGACGATAGGATCGGATAGAGAATAGGACAGGGCATTGGATAGGAAAGAGGATAGGATAGGATAGAGGATAGGATAGGATAGAGGATAGAATAGGATAGAGGGATAGGATAGGATAGAGGATAGGATAGGATAGAGGATAGGATAGGATAGAGTATAGGATAGGATAGAGGATAGGATAGGACAGAGGATAAGATAGGATAGAGGATAGTATAGTATAGAGGATAGGGTAGGATAGAGGATAGGATAGGACAGAGGATAAGATAGGATAGAGGATAGGATAAGTTAGAGGATAGGATAGGATAGAGGATAGGATAGAGGATTGGATAGGATAGAGGATACGATAGGATAGAGGATAGGATAGGATAGAGGATAGGATAGGATAGAGGATAGGATAGGATAGAGGATAGGATAGGATAGAGGATAGGATAGGATAGAGGATAGGATAGGATAGAGGATAGGATAGGATAGAGGATAGGATAGGATAGAGGATAGGATAGGCTAGAGGATAGGATAGGATAGAGGATAGGATAGGATAGAGGATAGTATAGGATAGAGGATAGGATAGGATAGAGGATAGGATAGGATAGAGGATAGGATAGGATAGGATAGAGGATAGGATAGAGGATAGAGGATAGGATAGGATAGTGGATAGGATAGGATAGAGCAGACTATAGGGGATAGGATAGGATAGAGAATAGGATAGGATAGAGGATTGGATAGGATAGAGGATACGATAGGATAGAGGATAGGATAGGATAGAGGATAGGATAGGATAGAGGATAGGATAGGATAGAGGATAGGATAGGATAGAGGATAGGATAGGATAGAGGATAGGATAGGATAGAGGATAGGATAGGATAGAGGATAGGATAGGATAGAGGATAGGATAGGATAGGATAGAGGATAGGATAGAGGATAGAGGATAGGATAGGATAGTGTATGGGATAGGATAGAGCAGACTATAGGGGATAGGATAGGATAGAGGATAGGATAGGATAGAGGATAGGATAGGATAGAGGATAGGATAGGATAGATGATATTATAGGATAGAGGATAGGATAGGATAGAGGATACGATATTATAGAGGATAGGATAGTATAGACGATAGGATCGGATAGAGAATAGGACAGGGCATTGGATAGGAAAGAGGATAGGATAGGATAGAGGATAGGATAGGATAGAGGATAGAATAGGATAGAGGATAGGATAGGATAGAGGATAGGATAGGATAGAGGATAGGATAGGATAGAGTATAGGATAGGATAGAGGATAGGATAGGACAGAGGATAAGATAGGATAGAGGATAGTATAGTATAGAGGATAGGGTAGGATAGAGGATAGGATAGGACAGAGGATAAGATAGGATAGAGGATAGGATAAGTTAGAGGATAGGATAGGATAGAGGATAGGATAGGATAGAGGATAGGATAGGATAGAGGATAGGATAGGATAGAGGATAGGATAGGATAGAGGATAGGATAGGATAGAGGATAGGATAGGCTAGAGGATAGGATAGGATAGAGGATAGGATAGGATAGAGGATACTATAGGATAGAGGATAGGATAGGATAGAGGATAGGATAGGATAGGATAGAGGATAGGATAGAGGATAGAGGATAGGATAGGATAGTGGATAGGATAGGATAGAGCAGACTATAGGGGATAGGATAGGATAGAGAATAGGATAGGATAGAGGATTGGATAGGATAGAGGATACGATAGGATAGAGGATAGGATATGATAGAGGATAGGATAGGATAGAGGATAGGATAGGCAAGAGGATAGGATAGGATAGAGGATAGGATAGGATAGAGGATAGTATAGGATAGAGGATAGGATAGGATAGAGGATAGGATAGGATAGAGGATAGGATAGGATAGAGGATAGGATAGGATAGAGGATAGGATAGGATAGACGATAGGATAGGATAGAGGATAGGATAGGCTAGAGGATAGGATAGGATAGAGGATAGGATAGGATAGAGGATAGTATAGGATAGAGGATAGGATAGGATAGAGGATAGGATAGGATAGAGGATAGGATAGGATAGACGATAGGATAGGATAGGATAGAGGATAGGATAGAGGATAGAGGATAGGATAGGATAGATGATATTATAGGATAGAGGATAGGATAGGATAGAGGATACGATATTATAGAGGATAGGATAGTATAGACGATAGGATCGGATAGAGAATAGGACAGGGCATTGGATAGGAAAGAGGATAGGATAGGATAGAGGATAGGATAGGATATAGGATAGAATAGGATAGAGGATAGGATAGGATAGAGGATAGGATAGGATAGAGGATAGGATAGGATAGAGGATAGGATAGGATACAGGATAGGATAGGATAGAGGATAGGATAGGCTAGAGGATAGGATAGGATAGAGGATAGGATAGGATAGAGGATAGTATAGGATAGAGGATAGGATAGGATAGAGGATAGGATAGGATAGAGGATAGGATATAATAGAGAATAGGATAGGATAGACGATAGGATATGATAGACTATAGGATAGGATAGAGGATAGGATAGGATAGAGGATAGGATAGGATAGAGGATAGGATAGGATAGAGGATGGGATGGGATAAAGGATACGATATTATAGAGGATAGGATAGGATAGGATAGAGGATATGATCGGATAGAGGATAGGATAGGATAGAGGATAGGATAGGATAGAGGATAGTATAGGATAGAGGATAGGATAGGATTGAGGATAGGATTGGTGAGAGGATAGGATAGGATAAAGGATAGGATAGGATAGACAATAGGATAGGAAAGAGGATAGGATAGGATAGAGAATGGGATAGGATAGAGGATAGGATAGGATAGAGGATAGGATAGGATATCGGATAGGATTGGATAGAGGATAGGATAGGATAGAGGATAGGATAGGATAGAGGATTGGATAGGATAGAGGATAGGATAGGATAGAGGATAGGATAGGATAGAGGATAGGATAGGATAGAGGATAGGATAGAGGATAGGATAGAGGATAGGATAGGATAGAGGATAGGATAGGATAGAGGATAGGATAGGCTAGAGGATAGGATAGGATAGAGGATAGGATAGGATAGAGGATAGTATAGGATAGAGGATAGGATAGGATAGAGGATAGGATAGGATAGAGGATAGGATAGGATAGGATAGAGGATAGGATAGGATAGTGGATGGGATAGGATAGAGCAGACTATAGGTGATAGGATAGGATAGAGGATAGGATAGGATAGAGGATAGGATAGGATAGATGATATTATAGGATAGAGGATAGGATAGGATAGAGGATACGATATTATAGAGGATAGGATAGTATAGACGATAGGATCGGATAGAGAATAGGACAGGGCATTGGATAGGAAAGAGGATAGGATAGGATAGAGGATAGGATAGGATAGAGGATAGAATAGGATAGAGGATAGGATAGGATAGAGGATAGGATAGGATAGAGGATAGGATAGGATAGAGTATAGGATAGGATAGAGGATAGGATAGGACAGAGGATAAGATAGGATAGAGGATAGGATAGTATAGAGGATAGGATAGGATAGAGGATAGGATAGGACAGAGGATAAGATAGGATAGAGGATAGGATAAGTTAGAGGATAGGATAGGATAGAGGATAGGATAGAGGATTGGATAGGATAGAGGATACGATAGGATAGAGGATACTATAGGATAGAGGATAGGATAGGATAGAGGATAGGATAGGATAGAGGATAGGATAGGATAGAGTATAGGATAGGATAGAGGATAGGATAGGACAGAGGATAAGATAGGATAGAGGATAGTATAGTATAGAGGATAGGGTAGGATAGAGGATAGGATAGGACAGAGGATAAGATAGGATAGAGGATAGGATAAGTTAGAGGATAGGATAGGATAGAGGATAGGATAGGATAGAGGATAGGATAGGATAGAGGATAGGATAGGATAGAGGATAGGATAGGATAGAGGATAGGATAGGATAGAGGATAGGATAGGATAGAGGATAGGATAGGCTAGAGGATAGGATAGGATAGAGGATAGGATAGGATAGAGGATACTATAGGATAGAGGATAGGATAGGATAGAGGATAGGATAGGATAGGATAGAGGATAGGATAGAGGATAGAGGATAGGATAGGATAGTGGATAGGATAGGATAGAGCAGACTATAGGGGATAGGATAGGATAGAGAATAGGATAGGATAGAGGATTGGATAGGATAGAGGATACGATAGGATAGAGGATAGGATATGATAGAGGATAGGATAGGATAGAGGATAGGATAGGCAAGAGGATAGGATAGGATAGAGGATAGGATAGGATAGAGGATAGTATAGGATAGAGGATAGGATAGGATAGAGGATAGGATAGGATAGAGGATAGGATAGGATAGAGGATAGGATAGGATAGAGGATAGGATAGGATAGACGATAGGATAGGATAGAGGATAGGATAGGCTAGAGGATAGGATAGGATAGAGGATAGGATAGGATAGAGGATAGTATAGGATAGAGGATAGGATAGGATAGAGGATAGGATAGGATAGAGGATAGGATAGGATAGACGATAGGATAGGATAGGATAGAGGATAGGATAGAGGATAGAGGATAGGATAGGATAGATGATATTATAGGATAGAGGATAGGATAGGATAGAGGATCCGATATTATAGAGGATAGGATAGTATAGACGATAGGATCGGATAGAGAATAGGACAGGGCATTGGATAGGAAAGAGGATAGGATAGGATAGAGGATAGGATAGGATATAGGATAGAATAGGATAGAGGATAGGATAGGATAGAGGATAGGATAGGATAGAGGATAGGATAGGATAGAGGATAGGATAGGATACAGGATAGGATAGGATAGAGGATAGGATAGGCTAGAGGATAGGATAGGATAGAGGATAGGATAGGATAGAGGATAGTATAGGATAGAGGATAGGATAGGATAGAGGATAGGATAGGATAGAGGATAGGATATAATAGAGAATAGGATAGGATAGACGATAGGATATGATAGACTATAGGATAGGATAGAGGATAGGATAGGATAGAGGATAGGATAGGATAGAGGATAGGATAGGATAGAGGATGGGATGGGATAAAGGATACGATATTATAGAGGATAGGATAGGATAGGATAGAGGATATGATCGGATAGAGGATAGGATAGGATAGAGGATAGGATAGGATAGAGGATAGTATAGGATAGAGGATAGGATAGGATTGAGGATAGGATTGGTGAGAGGATAGGATAGGATAAAGGATAGGATAGGATAGACAATAGGATAGGAAAGAGGATAGGATAGGATAGAGAATGGGATAGGATAGAGGATAGGATAGGATAGTGGATAGGATAGGATATCGGATAGGATTGGATAGAGGATAGGATAGGATAGAGGATAGGATAGGATAGAGGATTGGATAGGATAGAGGATAGGATAGGATAGAGGATAGGATAGGATAGAGGATAGGATAGGATAGAGGATAGGATAGGATAGAGGATAGGATAGGATAGAGGATAGGATAGGCTAGAGGATAGGATAGGATAGAGGATAGGATAGGATAGAGGATAGTATAGGATAGAGGATAGGATAGGATAGAGGATAGGATAGGATAGAGGATAGGATAGGATAGGATAGAGGATAGGATAGGATAGTGGATGGGATAGGATAGAGCAGACTATAGGGGATAGGATAGGATAGAGGATAGGATAGGATAGAGGATAGGATAGGATAGATGATATTATAGGATAGAGGATAGGATAGGATAGAGGATACGATATTATAGAGGATAGGATAGTATAGACGATAGGATCGGATAGAGAATAGGACAGGGCATTGGATAGGAAAGAGGATAGGATAGGATAGAGGATAGGATAGTATAGAGGATAGGATAGGATAGAGGATAGGATAGGACAGAGGATAAGATAGGATAGAGGATAGGATAAGTTAGAGGATAGGATAGGATAGAGGATAGGATAGAGGATTGGATAGGATAGAGGATACGATAGGATCGAGGATAGGATAGGATAGAGGATAGGATAGGATAGAGGATAGGATAGGATAGAGGATAGGATAGGATAGAGGATAGGATAGGATAGAGGATAGGATAGGATAGAGGATAGGATAGGCTAGAGGATAGGATAGGACAGAGGATAGGATAGGATAGAGGATAGTATAGGATAGAGGATAGGATAGGATAGAGGATAGGATAGGATAGGATAGAGGATAGGATAGAGGATAGGATAGAGGATAGAGGATAGGATAGGATAGTGGATAGGATTGGATAGAGCAGACTATAGGGGATAGGATAGGATAGAGAATAGTATAGGATAGAGGATTGGATAGGATAGAGGATACGATAGGATAGAGGATAGGATAGGATAGAGGATAGGATAGGATAGAGGATAGGATAGGATAGAGGATAGGATAGGATAGAGGATAGGATAGGATAGACGATAGGATAGGATAGAGGATAGGATAGGATAGAGGATGGGATAGGCTAGAGGATAGGATAGGATAGAGGATAGGATAGGATAGAGGATAGTATAGGATAGAGGATAGGATAGGATAGAGGATAGGATAGGATAGAGGATAGCATAGGATAGGATAGAGGATAGGATAGAGGATAGAGGATAGGATAGGATAGTGGATAGGATAGGATAGAGCAGACTATAGGGGATAGGATAGGATAGAGGATAGGATAGGATAGAGGATAGGATAGGATAGATGATATTATAGGATAGAGGATAGGATAGGATAGAGGATACGATATTATAGAGGATAGGATAGTATAGACGATAGGATCGGATAGAGAATAGGACAGGGCATTGGATAGGAAAGAGGATAGGATAGGATAGAGGATAGGATAGGATAGAGGATAGGATAGGATAGAGGATAGGATAGGATACAGGGTAGGATAGGATAGAGGATAGGATAGGCTAGAGGATAGGATAGGATAGAGGATAGGATAGGATAGAGGATAGTATAGGATAGAGGATAGGATAGGATAGAGGATAGGATAGGATAGAGGATAGGATATAATAGAGGATAGGATAGGATAGACGATAGGATATGATAGACGATAGGATAGGATAGAGGATAGGATAGGATAGAGGATAGGATAGGATAGAGGATAGGATAGGATAGAGGATGGGATGGGATAAAGGATACGATATTATAGAGGATAGGATAGGATAGGATAGAGGATATGATCGGATAGAGGATAGGATAGGATAGAGGATAGGATAGGATAGAGGATAGGATAGGATAGAGAATAGTATAGGATAGAGGATTGGATAGGATAGAGGATACGATAGGATAGAGGATAGGATAGGATAGAGGATAGGATAGGATAGAGGATAGGATAGGATAGAGGATAGGATAGGATAGAGGATAGGATAGGATAGACGATAGGATAGGATAGAGGATAGGATAGGATAGAGGATGGGATAGGCTAGAGGATAGGATAGGATAGAGGATAGGATAGGATAGAGGATAGTATAGGATAGAGGATAGGATAGGATAGAGGATAGGATAGGATAGAGGATAGCATAGGATAGGATAGAGGATAGGATAGAGGATAGAGGATAGGATAGGATAGTGGATAGGATAGGATAGAGCAGACTATAGGGGATAGGATAGGATAGAGGATAGGATAGGATAGAGGATAGGATAGGATAGAGGATAGGATAGGATAGATGATATTATAGGATAGAGGATAGGATAGGATAGAGGATACGATATTATAGAGGATAGGATAGTATAGACGATAGGATCGGATAGAGAATAGGACAGGGCATTGGATAGGAAAGAGGATAGGATAGGATAGAGGATAGGATAGGATAGAGGACAGAATAGGATAGAGGATAGGATAGGATAGAGGATAGGATAGGATAGAGGATAGGATAGGATAGAGGATAGGATAGGATACAGGGTAGGATAGGATAGAGGATAGGATAGGCTAGAGGATAGGATAGGATAGAGGATAGGATAGGATAGAGGATAGTATATTATAGAGGATAGGATAGGATAGAGGATAGGATAGGATAGAGGATAGGATATAATAGAGGATAGGATAGGATAGACGATAGGATATGATAGACGATAGGATAGGATAGAGGGTAGGATAGGATAGAGGATAGGATAGGACAGAGGATGGGATAGGATAAAGGATACGATATTATAGAGGATAGGATAGGATAGGATAGAGGATATGATCGGATAGAGGATAGGATAGGATAGAGGATAGGATAGGATAGAGGATAGGATAGGATAGAGGATAGGATAGGATAGAGGATAGGATAGGATAGAGGATAGGATAGGATAGAGGATAGGATAGGATAGAGGATAGGATAGGATAGAGGATAGGATAGGATAGAGGATAGGATAGGATATAGGATAGGATAGGATAGAGGATAGGATAGGATAGCATAGAGGATAGGATAGAGGATAGGATAGGATAGAGGATAGGATAGGATAGAGGATAGGATAGAGGATAGGATAGGATAGAGGATAGGATAGGATAGAGGATAGGATAGGATAGGGGATAGGATAGGAAAGAGGATAGGATAGGATAAAGGTTTGGATAGGATAGAGGATAGGGTAGGATAGAGGATAGGATAGGATAGAGGATAGGATAGGATAGAGGATAGGATAGGATAGAGGATAGGATAGGATAGAGGATAGGATAGGATAGAGGATAGGATAGGATAGGATAGAGGATAGGATAGGATAGAGGATAGGATAGGATACAGGGTAGGATAGGATAGAGGATAGGATAGGCTAGAGGATAGGATAGGATAGAGGATAGGATAGGATAGAGGATAGGATAGGATAGAGGATAGTATATTATAGAGGATAGGATAGGATAGAGGATAGGATAGGATAGAGGATAGGATATAATAGAGGATAGGATAGGATAGACGATAGGATATGATAGACGATAGGATAGGATAGAGGGTAGGATAGGATAGAGGATAGGATAGGACAGAGGATGGGATAGGATAAAGGATACGATATTATAGAGGATAGGATAGGATAGGATAGAGGATATGATCGGACACAGGATAGGATAGGATAGAGGATAGGATAGGATAGAGGATAGGATAGGATAGAGGATAGGATAGGATAGAGGATAGGATAGGATAGAGGATATGATAGGATAGAGGATAGGATAGGATAGAGGATAGGATAGGATATAGGATAGGATAGGATAGAGGATAGGATAGGATAGGATAGAGGATAGGATAGAGGATAGGATAGGATAGAGGATAGGATAGGATAGAGGATATTATAGAGGATAGGATAGGATAGAGGATAGGATAGGATAGAGGATAGGATAGGATAGGGGATAGGATAGGAAAGAGGATAGGATAGGATAAAGGTTTGGATAGGATAGAGGATAGGGTAGGATAGAGGATAGGATAGGATAGAGGATAGGATAGGATAGAGGATAGGATAGGATAGAGGATAGGATAGGATAGAGGATAGGATAGGATAGAGGATAGGATAGGATAGGATAGAGGATAGGATAGGATAGAGGATAGGATAGGATACAGGGTAGGATAGGATAGAGGATAGGATAGGCTAGAGGATAGGATAGGATAGAGGATAGGATAGGATAGAGGATAGGATAGGATAGAGGATAGTATATTATAGAGGATAGGATAGGATAGAGGATAGGATAGGATAGAGGATAGGATATAATAGAGGATAGGATAGGATAGACGATAGGATATGATAGACGATAGGATAGGATAGAGGGTAGGATAGGATAGAGGATAGGATAGGACAGAGGATGGGATAGGATAAAGGATACGATATTATAGAGGATAGGATAGGATAGGATAGAGGATATGATCGGACACAGGATAGGATAGGATAGAGGATAGGATAGGATAGAGGATAGGATAGGATAGAGGATAGGATAGGATAGAGGATAGGATAGGATAGAGGATAGGATAGGATAGAGGATAGGATAGGATAGAGGATAGGATAGGATAGAGGATAGGATAGGATAGAGGATAGGATAGGATAGAGGATAGGATAGGATAGAGGATAGGATAGGATAGAGGATAGGATAGGATAGAGGATAGGATAGGATAGAGGATAGGATAGGATATAGGATAGGATAGGATAGAGGATAGGATAGGATAGGATAGAGGATAGGATAGAGGATAGGATAGGATAGAGGATAGGATAGGATAGAGGATAGGATAGGATAGGGGATAGGATAGGATAGAGGATAGGATAGGATAAAGGTTTGGATAGGATAGAGGATAGGATAGGATAGAGGATAGGATAGGATAGAGGATAGGATAGGATAGAGGATAGGATAGGATAGAGGATAGGATAGGATAGAGGATAGGATAGGATAGAGGATAGGATAGGATAGAGGATAGGATAGGATAGAGGATAGGATAGGATAGACGATAGGATAGGATAGAGGATAGGATAGGATAGAGGATAGGATAGGATAGAGGATAGGATAGGATAGAGGATAGGATAGGATAGAGGATAGGATAGGATAGAGGATAGGATAGGATAGAGGATACGATATCGGATTGGATAGGATAGATGATAGGATAGGATAGAGGATAGGATAGGTTAGAGGATACGATATAGGATTGGATAGGATAGAGGATAGGATAGGATAGAGGATAGGATAAGATAGAGGATAGGATAGGATAGAGGATAGGATAGGATAGAGGATAGGATAGGATAGAGGATAGGATAGGATAGAGGATAGGATAGGATAGAGGATAGGATAGGATAGAGGATAGGATAGGATAGAGGATAGGATAGGATAGAGGATAGGATAGGATAGAGGATAGGATAGGATAGAGGATAGGATAGGATAGAGGATAGGATAGTATAGAGGATAGGATAGGATAGAGGATAGGATAGGATAGAGGATAGGATAGGATACAGGATAGGATAGGATAGAGGATAGGATAGGATAGAGGATAGGATAGGATAGAGGATAGGATAGGATAGGGGATAGGATAGGATAGAGGATAGGATAGGATAAAGGTTTGGATAGGATAGAGGATAGGATAGGATAGAGGATAGGATAGGATAGAGGATACGATATAGGATTGGATAGGATAGAGGATAGGATAGGATAGATGATATTGTAGGATAGAGGAAGGATAGGACAGAGGATACGATATTATAGAGGATAGGATAGCATAGCGGAAAGGGTAGGATAGAGGATAGGATAGGGGATTGGATAGTATAGAGGACATGAGACGATAGGGGATAGGATAGGATAGAGGATAGGATAGGATAAAGGTTTGGATAGGATAGAGGATAGAATAGGATAGAGGATAGGATAGGATAGGATAGGATAGAGGATAGGATAGGATAGAGGATAGGATAGGATAGAGGATAGGATAGGATAGGGGATAGGATAGGATAGAGAATAGGATAGGATAGGATAGAGGATAGGATAGGATAGGATAGAGGATAGGATAGGATAGGGGATAGGATAGGATAGAGGATAGGATAGGATAAAGGTTTGGATAGGATAGAGGATAGGATAGGATAGAGGATAGGATAGGATAGAGGATACGATATAGGATTGGATAGGATAGAGGATAGGATAGGAAAGAGGATAGGATAGGATAGAGGATAGGATAGGATAGAGGATAGGATAGGATAGAGGATAGGATAGGATAGAGGATAGGATAGGATAGAGGATAGGATAGGATAGAGGATAGGATAGGATAGAGGATAGGATAGGATAGAGGATAGGATAGGATAGAGGATAGGATAGGATAGAGGATAGGATAGGATAGAGGATGGGATGGAATAAAGGATACGATATTATAGAGGATAGGATAGGATAGGATAGAGGATATGATCGGATAGAGGATAGGATAGGATAGAGGATAGGATAGGATAGAGGATAGGATAGGATAGAGGATAGGATAGGATAGAGGATAGGATAGGATAGAGGATAGGATAGGATAGAGGATAGGATAGGATAGAGGATAGGATAGGATAGAGGATAGGATAGGATAGAGGATAGGATAGGATAGAGGATAGGATAGGATAGAGGATACGATATCGGATTGGATAGGATAGATGATAGGATAGGATAGAGGATAGGATAGGATAGAGGATACGATATAGGATTGGATAGGATAGAGGATAGGATAGGAAAGAGGATAGGATAGGATAGAGAATGGGATAGGATAGAGGATAGGATAGGATAGAGGATAGGATAAGATAGAGGATAGGATAAGATAGAGGATAGGATAGGATAGAGGATAGGATAGGATAGAGGATAGGATAGGATAGAGGATAGGATAGGATAGAGGATAGGATAGGATAGAGGATAGGATAGGATAGCGGATAGGATAGGATAGAGGATAGGATAGGATAGAGGATAGGATAGGATAGGATAGAGGATAGGATAGGATAGAGGATAGGATAGGATAGAGGATAGGATAGGATAGAGGATAGGATAGTATAGAGGATAGGATAGGATAGAGGATAGGATAGGATAGAGGATAGGATAGGATACAGGATAGGATAGGCTAGAGGATAGGATAGGATAGAGGATAGGATAGGATAGGGGATAGGATAGGATAGAGGATAGGATAGGATAAAGGTTTGGATAGGATAGAGGATAGGATAGGATAGAGGATAGGATAGGATAGAGGATACGATATAGGATTGGATAGGATAGAGGATAGGATAGGATAGATGATATTGTAGGATAGAGGAAGGATGGGACAGAGGATACGATATTATAGAGGATAGGATAGCATAGCGGAAAGGGTAGGATAGAGGATAGGATAGGGGATTGGATAGTATAGAGGACATGAGACGATAGAGGATAGGATAGGATAGAGGATAGAATAGGATAGAGGATAGGATAGGATAGGATAGAGGATAGGATAGGATAGGCTAGAGGATAGGATAGGATAGGGGATAGGATAGGATAGAGGATAGGATAGGATAAAGGTTTGGATAGGATAGATGATAGGATAGGATAGAGGATAGGATAGGATAGAGGATACGATATAGGATTGGATAGGATAGAGGATAGAATAGGAAAGAGGATAGGATAGGATAGAAGATAGGATAGGATAGAGGATAGGATAGGATAGAGGATAGGATAGGATAGAGGATAGGATAGGATAGAGGATAGGATAGGATAGAGGATAGGATAGGATAGAGGATAGGATAGGATAGAGGATAGGATAGGATAGAGGATAGGATAGGATAGAGGATAGGATAGGATAGAGGATAGGATAGGATAGAGGATAGGATAGGATAGAGGATAGGATAGGATAGAGGATAGGATAGGATAGAGGATAGGATAGGATAGAGGATAGGATAGGATAGAGGATAGGATAGGATAGAGGATAGGATAGGATAGAGGATAGTATAGGATAGAGGATAGGATAGGATAGGATAGAGGATAGGATAGTATAGAGGATAGGATAGGATAGAGGATAGGATAGGATAGAGGATAGGATAGGATAAAGGTTTGGATAGGATTGAGGATAGGATAGGATAGAGGATAGGATAGGATAGAGGATAGGATAGGATAGAGGATAGGATAGGATAGAGGATAGGATAGGATAGAGGATAGGATAGTATAGAGGATAGGATAAGATAGAGGATAGGATAGTATAGAGGATAGGATAGGATAGAGGATATAATAGGATAGGATAGGATAGAGGATAGGATAGGATAGATGATATTGTAGGATAGAGGAAGGATAGGACAGAGGATACGATATTATAGAGGATAGGATAGCATAGCGGAAAGGGTAGGATAGAGGATAGGATAGGGGATTGGATAGTATAGAGGACAGGAGACGATAGAGGATAGGATAGGATAGAGGATAGAATAGGATAGAGGATAGGATAGGATAGGATAGGATAGAGGATAGGATAGGATAGAGGATAGGATAGGATAGAGGATAGGATAGGATAGGGGATAGGATAGGATAGAGGATAGGATAGAATAGGATAGAGGATAGGATAGGATAGGATAGAGGATAGGATAGGATAGGGGATAGGATAGGATAGAGGATAGGATAGGATAAAGGTTTGGATAGGATAGAGGATAGGATAGGATAGAGGATACGATATAGGATTGGATAGGATAGAGGATAGGATAGGATAGATGATATTGTAGGATAGAGGAAGGATGGGACAGAGGATACGATATTATAGAGGATAGGATAGCATAGCGGAAAGGGTAGGATAGAGGATAGGATAGGGGATTGGATAGTATAGAGGACATGAGACGATAGAGGATAGGATAGGATAGAGGATAGAATAGGATAGAGGATAGGATAGGATAGGATAGAGGATAGGATAGGATAGGCTAGAGGATAGGATAGGATAGGGGATAGGATAGGATAGAGGATAGGATAGGATAAAGGTTTGGATAGGATAGATGATAGGATAGGATAGAGGATAGGATAGGATAGAGGATACGATATAGGATTGGATAGGATAGAGGATAGAATAGGAAAGAGGATAGGATAGGATAGAAGATAGGATAGGATAGAGGATAGGATAGGATAGAGGATAGGATAGGATAGAGGATAGGATAGGATAGAGGATAGGATAGGATAGAGGATAGGATAGGATAGAGGATAGGATAGGATAGAGGATAGGATAGGATAGAGGATAGGATAGGATAGAGGATAGGATAGGATAGAGGATAGGATAGGATAGAGGATAGGATAGGATAGAGGATAGGATAGGATAGAGGATAGGATAGGATAGAGGATAGGATAGGATAGAGGATAGGATAGGATAGAGGATAGGATAGGATAGAGGATAGGATAGGATAGAGGATAGGATAGGATAGAGGATAGGATAGGATAGAGGATAGGATAGGATAGGATAGAGGATAGGATAGTATAGAGGATAGGATAGGATAGAGGATAGGATAGGATAGAGGATAGGATAGGATAAAGGTTTGGATAGGATTGAGGATAGGATAGGATAGAGGATAGGATAGGATAGAGGATAGGATAGGATAGAGGATAGGATAGGATAGAGGATAGGATAGGATAGAGGATAGGATAGTATAGAGGATAGGATAAGATAGAGGATAGGATAGTATAGAGGATAGGATAGGATAGAGGATATAATAGGATAGGATAGGATAGAGGATAGGATAGGATAGATGATATTGTAGGATAGAGGAAGGATAGGACAGAGGATACGATATTATAGAGGATAGGATAGCATAGCGGAAAGGGTAGGATAGAGGATAGGATAGGGGATTGGATAGTATAGAGGACAGGAGACGATAGAGGATAGGATAGGATAGAGGATAGAATAGGATAGAGGATAGGATAGGATAGGATAGGATAGAGGATAGGATAGGATAGAGGATAGGATAGGATAGAGGATAGGATAGGATAGGGGATAGGATAGGATAGAGGATAGGATAGAATAGGATAGAGGATAGGATAGGATAGGATAGAGGATAGGATAGGATAGGGGATAGGATAGGATAGAGGATAGGATAGGATAAAGGTTTGGATAGGATAGAGGATAGGATAGGATAGAGGATAGGATAGGATAGAGGATACGATATAGGATTGGATAGGATAGAGGATAGGATAGGAAAGAGGATAGGATAGGATAGAGGATAGGATAGGATAGAGGATAGGACAGGATAGAGGATAGGATAGGATAGAGGATAGGATAGGATAGAGGATAGGATAGGATAGAGGATAGGATAGGATAGAGGATAGGATAGGATAGGATAGAGGATAGGATAGGATAGAGGATAGGATAGGATAGAGGATAGGATAGGATAGAGGATAGGATAGGATAGAGGATAGGATAGGATAGAGGATAGGATAGGATAGAGGATAGGATAGGATAGAGGATAGGATAGGATAGGATAGAGGATAGGATAGGATAGAGGATGGGATGGGATAAAGGATACGATATTATAGAGGATAGGATAGGATAGGATAGAGGATATGATCGGATAGAGGATAGGATAGGATAGAGGATAGGATAGGATAGGATAGAGGATATGATCGGATAGCGGATAGGATAGGATAGAGGATAGGATAGGATAGAGGATAGGATAGGATAGAGGATAGGATAGGATAGAGGATAGGATAGGATAGGATAGAGGATAGGATAGGTTAGAGGATAGGATAGGATAGGATAGAGGATAGGATAGGATAGAGGATAGGATAGGATAGAGGATAGGATAGGATAGAGGATACGATATCGGATTGGATAGGATAGATGATAGGATAGGATAGAGGATAGGATAGGATAGAGGATACGATATAGGATTGGATAGGATAGAGGATAGGATAGGAAAGAGGATAGGATAGGATAGAGAATGGGATAGGATAGAGGATAGGATAGGATAGAGGATATAATAGGATAGGATAGGATAGAGGATAGGATAGGATAGATGATATTGTAGGATAGAGGAAGGATAGGACAGAGGATACGATATTATAGAGGATAGGATAGCATAGCGGAAAGGGTAGGATAGAGGATAGGATAGGGGATTGGATAGTATAGAGGACAGGAGACGATAGAGGATAGGATAGGATAGAGGATAGAATAGGATAGAGGATAGGATAGGATAGGATAGGATAGAGGATAGGATAGGATAGAGGATAGGATAGGATAGAGGATAGGATAGGATAGAGGATAGGATAGGATAGGGGATAGGATAGGATAGAGGATAGGATAGAATAGGATAGAGGATAGGATAGGATAGGATAGAGGATAGGATAGGATAGGGGATAGGATAGGATAGAGGATAGGATAGGATAAAGGTTTGGATAGGATAGAGGATAGGATAGGATAGAGGATAGGATAGGATAGAGGATACGATATCGGATTGGATAGGATAGATGATAGGATAGGATAGAGGATAGGATAGGATAGAGGATACGATATAGGATTGGATAGGATAAAGGATAGGATAGGAAAGAGTATAGGATAGGATAGAGAATGGGATAGGATAGAGGATAGGATAGGATAGAGGATAGGATAAGATAGAGGATAGGATAGGATAGAGGATAGGATAGGATAGAGGATAGGATAGGATAGAGGATAGGATAGGATAGAGGATAGGATAGGATAGAGGATAGGATAGGATAGAGGATAGGATAGGATAGAGGATAGGATAGGATAGAGGATAGGATAGGATAGAGGATAGGATAGGATAGAGGATAGGATAGGATAGAGGATAGGATAGTATAGAGGATAGGATAGGATAGAGGATAGGATAGGATAGAGGATAGGATAGGATAAAGGTTTGGATAGGATAGAGGATAGGATAGGATAGAGGATAGGATAGGATAGAGGATAGGATAGGATAGAGGATAGGATAGGATAGAGGATAGGATAGGATAGAGGATAGGATAGGATAGAGGATAGGATAGGATAGAGGATAGGATAGGATAGAGGATAGGATAGGATAGAGGATAGGATAGGATAGAGGATAGGATAGTATAGAGGATAGGATAAGATAGAGGATAGGATAGTATAGAGGATAGGATAGGATAGAGGATAGGATAGGATAGGGGATAGGATAGGATAGAGGATAGGATAGGATAAAGGTTTGGATAGGATAGAGGATAGGATAGGATAGAGGATACGATATAGGATTGGATAGGATAGAGGATAGGATAGGAAAGAGGATAGGATAGGATAGAGGATAGGATAGGATAGAGGATAGGATAGGATAGAGGATAGGATAGGATATAGGATAGGATAGGATAGAGGATAGGATAGGATAGAGGATACGATATCGGATTGGATAGGATAGATGATAGGATAGGATAGAGGATAGGATAGGATAGAGGATACGATAGGATAGAGGATAGGATAGGATAGGATAGAGGATAGGATAGGATAGAGGATAGGATAGGATAGAGGATAGGATAGGATAGGGGATTGGATAGTATAGAGGACAGGAGACGATAGAGGATAGGATACGATAGAGGATAGAATAGGATAGAGGATAGGATAGGATAGGATAGAGGATAGGATAGGATAGAGGATAGGATAGGATAGAGGATAGGATAGGATAGAGGATAGGATAGGATAGAGGATAGGATAGGATAGAGGATAGGATAGGGTAGAGGATAGGATAGGATAGAGGATAGGATAGGAAAGAGAATAGGATAGGATAGAGGATAGGATATGATAGAGGATAGGATAGGATAGAGGATAGGATAGGATAGAGGATAGGATATGATAGAGTATAGGATAGGATAGAGGACAGGATAGGATAGAGGATAGGATAGGATAGAGGATAGGATAGGATAGAGGATAGGATAGGATAGAGGATAGGATAGGATAGAGGATAGGATAGGATAGGGGATTGGATAGTATAGAGGACAGGAGACGATAGAGGATAGGATACGATAGAGGATAGAATAGGATAGAGGATAGGATAGGATAGGATAGAGGATAGGATAGGATAGAGGATAGGATAGGATAGAGGATAGGATAGGATAGGGGATAGGATAGGATAGAGGATAGGATAGGATAAAGGTTTGGATAGGATAGAGGATAGGATAGGATAGAGGATAGGATAGGATAGAGGATACGATATAGGATTGGATATCATAGAGGATAGGATAGGAAAGAGGATAGGATAGGATAGAGGATAGGATATGATAGAGGATAGGATAGGATAGAGGATAGGATAGGATAGAGGATAGGATAGGATAGAGGATAGGATAAGATAGAGGATAGGATAGGATAGAGGATAGGATAGGATAGAGGATAGGATAGGATAGAGGATAGGATAGGATACAGGATAGGATAGGATAGAGGATAGGATAGGATAGAGGATAGGATAGGATAGAGGATAGGATAGGATAGAGGATAGGATAGGATAGAGGATAGGATAGGATAGAGGATAGGATAGGATAGAGGATAGGATAGGATAGAGGATAGGATAGGATAGAGGATAGGATAGGATAGAGGATAGGATAGGATAGAGGATAGGATAGGATAGAGGATAGGATAGGATAGAGGATAGGATAGGATAGGATAGAGGATAGGATAGTATAGAGGATAGGATAGGATAGAGGATAGGATAGGATAGAGGATAGGATAGGATAAAGGTTTGGATAGGATTGAGGATAGGATAGGATAGAGGATAGGATAGGATAGAGGATAGGATAGGATAGAGGATAGGATAGGATAGAGGATAGGATAGGATAGAGGATAGGATAGTATAGAGGATAGGATAAGATAGAGGATAGGATAGTATAGAGGATAGGATAGGATAGAGGATATAATAGGATAGGATAGGATAGAGGATAGGATAGGATAGATGATATTGTAGGATAGAGGAAGGATAGGACAGAGGATACGATATTATAGAGGATAGGATAGCATAGCGGAAAGGGTAGGATAGAGGATAGGATAGGGGATTGGATAGTATAGAGGACAGGAGACGATAGAGGATAGGATAGGATAGAGGATAGAATAGGATAGAGGATAGGATAGGATAGGATAGGATAGAGGATAGGATAGGATAGAGGATAGGATAGGATAGAGGATAGGATAGGATAGGGGATAGGATAGGATAGAGGATAGGATAGAATAGGATAGAGGATAGGATAGGATAGGATAGAGGATAGGATAGGATAGGGGATAGGATAGGATAGAGGATAGGATAGGATAGAGGATAGGATAGGATAGAGGATAGGATAGGATAGAGGATAGGATAGGATAGAGGATAGGATAGGATAGAGGATAGGATAGGATAGAGGATAGGATAGGATAGAGGATAGGATAGGATAGAGGATAGGATAGGATAGAGGATAGGATAGGATAGAGGATAGGATAGGATAGGATAGAGGATAGGATAGTATAGAGGATAGGATAGGATAGAGGATAGGATAGGATAGAGGATAGGATAGGATAAAGGTTTGGATAGGATTGAGGATAGGATAGGATAGAGGATAGGATAGGATAGAGGATAGGATAGGATAGAGGATAGGATAGGATAGAGGATAGGATAGGATAGAGGATAGGATAGTATAGAGGATAGGATAAGATAGAGGATAGGATAGTATAGAGGATAGGATAGGATAGAGGATATAATAGGATAGGATAGGATAGAGGATAGGATAGGATAGATGATATTGTAGGATAGAGGAAGGATAGGACAGAGGATACGATATTATAGAGGATAGGATAGCATAGCGGAAAGGGTAGGATAGAGGATAGGATAGGGGATTGGATAGTATAGAGGACAGGAGACGATAGAGGATAGGATAGGATAGAGGATAGAATAGGATAGAGGATAGGATAGGATAGGATAGGATAGAGGATAGGATAGGATAGAGGATAGGATAGGATAGAGGATAGGATAGGATAGGGGATAGGATAGGATAGAGGATAGGATAGAATAGGATAGAGGATAGGATAGGATAGGATAGAGGATAGGATAGGATAGGGGATAGGATAGGATAGAGGATAGGATAGGATAAAGGTTTGGATAGGATAGAGGATAGGATAGGATAGAGGATTGGATAGGATAGAGGATACGATATAGGATTGGATAGGATAGAGGATAGGATAGGAAAGAGGATAGGATAGGATAGAGGATAGGATAGGATAGAGGATAGGATAGGATAGAGGATAGGATAGGATAGAGGATAGGATAGGATAGAGGATAGGATAGGATAGAGGATAGGATAGGATAGAGGATAGGATAGGATAGGATAGAGGATAGGATAGGATAGAGGATAGGATAGGATAGAGGATAGGATAGGATAGAGGATAGGATAGGATAGAGGATAGGATAGGATAGAGGATAGGATAGGATAGAGGATAGGATAGGATAGAGGATAGGATAGGATAGGATAGAGGATAGGATAGGATAGAGGATGGGATGGGATAAAGGATACGATATTATAGAGGATAGGATAGGATAGGATAGAGGATATGATCGGATAGAGGATAGGATAGGATAGAGGATAGGATAGGATAGAGGATAGGATAGGATAGAGGATAGGATAGGTTAGAGGATAGGATAGGATAGGATAGAGGATAGGATAGGATAGAGGATAGGATAGGATAGAGGATAGGATAGGATAGAGGATAGGATAGGATAGAGGATAGGATAGGATAGAGGATACGATATCGGATTGGATAGGATAGATGATAGGATAGGATAGAGGATAGGATAGGATAGAGGATACGATATAGGATTGGATAGGATAGAGGATAGGATAGGAAAGAGGATAGGATAGGATAGAGAATGGGATAGGATAGAGGATAGGATAGGATAGAGGATATAATAGGATAGGATAGGATAGAGGATAGGATAGGATAGATGATATTGTAGGATAGAGGAAGGATAGGACAGAGGATACGATATTATAGAGGATAGGATAGCATAGCGGAAAGGGTAGGATAGAGGATAGGATAGGGGATTGGATAGTATAGAGGACAGGAGACGATAGAGGATAGGATAGGATAGAGGATAGAATAGGATAGAGGATAGGATAGGATAGGATAGGATAGAGGATAGGATAGGATAGAGGATAGGATAGGATAGAGGATAGGATAGGATAGGGGATAGGATAGGATAGAGGATAGGATAGAATAGGATAGAGGATAGGATAGGATAGGATAGAGGATAGGATAGGATAGGGGATAGGATAGGATAGAGGATAGGATAGGATAAAGGTTTGGATAGGATAGAGGATAGGATAGGATAGAGGATAGGATAGGATAGAGGATACGATATCGGATTGGATAGGATAGATGATAGGATAGGATAGAGGATAGGATAGGATAGAGGATACGATATAGGATTGGATAGGATAAAGGATAGGATAGGAAAGAGGATAGGATAGGATAGAGAATGGGATAGGATAGAGGATAGGATAGGATAGAGGATAGGATAAGATAGAGGATAGGATAGGATAGAGGATAGGATAGGATAGAGGATAGGATAGGATAGAGGATAGGATAGGATAGAGGATAGGATAGGATAGAGGATAGGATAGGATAGAGGATAGGATAGGATAGAGGATAGGATAGGATAGAGGATAGGATAGGATAGAGGATAGGATAGGATAGAGGATAGGATAGGATAGAGGATAGGATAGTATAGAGGATAGGATAGGATAGAGGATAGGATAGGATAGAGGATAGGATAGGATAAAGGTTTGGATAGGATAGAGGATAGGATAGGATAGAGGATAGGATAGGATAGAGGATAGGATAGGATAGAGGATAGGATAGGATAGAGGATAGGATAGGATAGAGGATAGGATAGGATAGAGGATAGGATAGGATAGAGGATAGGATAGGATAGAGGATAGGATAGGATAGAGGATAGGATAGGATAGAGGATAGGATAGTATAGAGGATAGGATAAGATAGAGGATAGGATAGTATAGAGGATAGGATAGGATAGAGGATAGGATAGGATAGGGGATAGGATAGGATAGAGGATAGGATAGGATAAAGGTTTGGATAGGATAGAGGATAGGATAGGATAGAGGATACGATATAGGATTGGATAGGATAGA